>NC_067405.1:15575954-15876819 GCF_009764475.1 Pristis pectinata
TGAGCTAGGGCTTTTCTTTTTGGAGAGGAGAAGGATGAGAGGTGACTTGATAGAGGTGTACAAAATGATAAGAGGCATTGATCGAGTGGACAGTCAGAGACTTTTTCCCAGGGCGAAAATGGCTAACACAAGGGGACATAATTTTAAGGTGATTGGAGGAAGGTATAAGGGGGGGTGTCAGGGGTAAGTTTTTTACACAGAGCGTGGTGGGTGTGTGGAACACACTGCTGGCAGAGGTTGTGGGGGCAGATACATTAGGGACATTGAAGAGACTTTTAGATAGACACATAGAATGATAGAGAAATGGGGGGCTATGTGGGAGGGAAGGGTTAGATAGATATCAGAGCAGAATAAAATGTCGGCACAACATTGTGGGCCGAAGGGCCTGTACTGTGCTGTAATATTCTATCTTCTATGATCTGAAACCCTTCAGAATTCAATGGGGTTAGAAACATAGAAAAACTACAGCACAATTCAGGCCCTTCAGCCCACAAAGCTGTGCCAAACATGTCCCTACCCTAGAAATTACTAGGCTTACCCATAGCCCTCTATTTTTCTCAGCTCTATGTACCTATCCAACAGTCTCTTAAAAGACCTTAACGTATCCGCAAAGACCCTATCGTATCGATGCGTATCCTATCGTATTATTGGTCCATGGATTGTGTTTTTGCTTTAATGTTTTTATTTGCATTTTAAGATGTTTTCAGACAATTTTGTTTTATATTTAATAACTTTCTTTTAATTGTTCATTCAATTTTATCTTTTTAAATGTCTGAGATGTTTAAAAATTCTTAAAGATCTACATGCCTTTTCCAGCTGTCAAAGCTGGAGATGGGACTTTGCCAGCTGTCAAAGCTTTTGATGACGTTTTGAAGGCAGGACTACTTTCTGCCACCATTGATGGAGCCTGAGCTCGGGATCAGCAATATTGGTTCTCCACATACAGAGTAGTGATGTATGGCAATAGGGAATCCACAGACGATAGCTTACGGCTGGGTACTGTGCCATCGAGTTTCAGTCCGTTGACTCTGATTCTCTCTCCACAGAGTCTATCTTATCCACTGGTGGCACAAGAGACTGCAGATGCTGGAATCTGAAGCAACAAAAAATCTGCTGGAGAAACCCAGTGTGTCGAACAGCATCTGTGGGAGGAAAGGAATTGCTGATGTTTCTGGTCGAAACCCTGCATTAGGACCTGATGCAGGGTTTTGACCTGAAACGCCGACAATTCCTGGTCCAACCACATAGACACCACAGCCAAGAAGGCCCACCAGTGCCTCTACTTCCTCAGGAGGCTAAGGAAATTTGGCATGTCCCCTTTGACACTCACCAACTTCTATCACCATAGAAAGCATCCTGTCTGGATGTACCACAGCTTGGTATGGCAACTGCTCTGCCCAGAACTGCAAAAGACTGCAAAGAGTTGTGGACACAGTCCAGCACATCACAGAAACCAGCCTCCCCTCCATGGTCTATACCTCTCGCTGCCTTGGTGAAGCAGCCAGCATAATCAAAGACCCCACCCACCCGGGTCATTCTCTCTTCTCTCCTCTCTCATCAGGCAGAAGATACAGGAGCCTGAAGGCACATACCACCAGGCTCAAGGACAGCTTCTATCCCACGGTAATAAGACTATTGAATGATGAAATGGACTCTTGACCTCACAATCTACCTTGTTATGACCTTGCACCTTATTGTCTACCTGCAATGCACCTGCCTGTAGCTATGACACTTTACTCTGTATTCTGTTATTGTTTTTACCTTATACTACCTCAATGCATTGTGTAATGAATTGATCTGTATGATCGGTATGCAAGCCAAGTTTTTCACTGTACCTCAGTACAAGTGACAACAATAAACCAATACCAATCCCAATTCCTTTTCTCCCACAGATGCTGCTTGACCTGCTGAGTTCCTCCAGCAGACTGTCTGTTGTTCGTCCAATCTGCTGTTTTATTTCTATGTCTGATTTCCAGCAGCTGCAGCATTTTGCTTTCATTTTCAGAATCAGATATAAATACAGGGAAAGAAAATATTGCAGCCCTCTGGATCGAGCGGGGAGGTAAAATATGTTGGTTATGTTGTCAACAAGCCAGCACAAGCCCAAAGGGTAGAGTGCTCTCCTCCTCTGAAGCGTGATTCTATGGTATTTGTTCATTACTTCCCCACCTGTGTTTACTTTACAATGCAAAATTTGAGATTCAAATGGAGTTGCTCTAAAGGATCCCATAGGAAGACTTTTACTGTCTTCATAATATTCACTAAATGTTTTGTGATTAAAAATTCCCTTTTATCCGTTCCAATATATAGCCGGGAAAAATCCGACCTCAGCAGTACCTGGCCACCCAGAGAATTTCCAGCCACTCACAAGAGAAATAATGGTTCCTTGTTATCTTTGTTAATGGACCTCAGAAATACTGAATTCCAAGACACTGACCAGAGCCACATTCTTTACTATATTTCGCCTCCCTTATAATATCTTCACTCAGGGTGTTTACATTAATTGGAAGATAGTATGTAAATGCTGATATGCTTAACAAAGATATACACACTTGGGGAATTCTCATCTTCATAGAATCATCATTAAGGACCCCCATCATCCAGGCCTGGCCCTCTTCTCATTGTTGCCATCAGGCAGGAGGTACAGGAGCCTGAAGACCCACACCTCAAGGTTCAACAACAGCTTCTTCCCCACTGCCATCAGGTTCTTGAACCGACCTGAAAAACCTAATTCTATCTCTGGCTATATTACCTTCAATTTGCACTAACGTAGTTATGTTTTTTTGTTTATTTTATTGTATCAGCTATGTATAATTTATGTTAATTTAAGTTAATGTAATTTATGTTTGCCCTATACTGTGGTGCTACTGCAAAAAGCTCATTTTCATGGCATTTGTACCCTGTTGATGTATGCTCATGAAAATAAACTTGAACTTGAACTCGAAAACTTGAACTCAAAGAAGATTTTTTAATCCAGAAGAGGCCGTTTAGCCCATCATGTCTGTGCTGCTAACCCACCTAATCCCATTTATGCTCTTCACCAGACTCCCTGAGCAGACACTCTATTCTGAACTCCATCTCAGCAAGACACTGCCGGGTAGACTGAGGTAAATATTTAAGGAAGTTCTCAAAGCTTCCTTGAGCTACCTTGGTCGCTTCTATATTTTAGCAAAAAGGTGAAGCTTCAAGTATAATTTTGTGCGGTAAATTGGTGCTGCAGGTAGTGCACCAGATTCACAGCTGCAGCGACCGAGATACAGTCTTGACCTCCACTGCTGTAAGTGTGGAGCTTGCACATTCTCCCCTGTGACCACATGGGTTTTGCCCACCTCCCAAAGATGTACTGGTTGTTAGTGAATTGGCAGCTGTAAATGTCCCCTTATATATGTGGGTGGCAGGTGAATTGGGGGAATGATTTTAATGGGGATGTGTGAGAGAAGAGGTTTCAGAGAAATAAGTGGGTAGGTGGGATTTTTGGGATTGCTCTGAGAGCCAGCAGAGACTCTATAGCTGAATGGCCTCCTTGGATTTTATAATGAAAAATAAAATAAATGAGAAAAGACAAATATTGATAGATCAATTTTTATCAATGCACCATAGAAAGTATCCTATCTGGATGCATCACAGCTTGGTATGACAACTGCTCTGCCTGGGACCGTAAGAAACTGCAGAGAGTTGTGGACACAGCCCAGCTCATCACGGACACCAGCCTCCCCTCCATGGGCTCTGTCTGCACTTCTCGCTGCAATGGTGAAGCAGCCAGCATAAGCAAAGAACCCCCCCCCCCCCCCCCCCCCCCCCACCTAGGTCTTTTCTTTTCTTTTACCACGGGCTTTTCTTTTACGGAAGGAGCCAGGCAGCCGTTGGAGCAGCAGTTCCCTTTTAGGTCGGGTGAGTGTATTTCAAAAGCTTAATAAGTGGAGGGCAACTGAAGGGTTAAACAGAGTGTTGAGTGCTTGATTATTGGGAGTGTGTACTTGAGGTAATTGGCAGGGACAAATATAAGGAGTAACTGAAGAGGAGTGGTAAGGGTAGGAGTGGTGCTTTGATTCAGGAGGTTGAGGAAGAGCTTGTTCCCAGAGAGGTAAGGTTGGTAAGTTCCTTTAATTTAGTTAATTTAGGAGTAGGTGGTGATGGCAGCTGCCAGGGCAGTTGTGTGATCTGTATGTGGGAAGTCAGGGACCACACACTTGTCCCTGATGACTACACCTGTAAAAGGTGCATCCAGCTGTAGCTCCTGACAAACTAAGTTAGGGAAATGGAGCTGGATGAACTCTGGATCATTTGTGAGGCAGAGGCAGAAATAGACAGGAGTTTCAGGGAGATAGTCACTACTAACACTCAGGAGGCAGGTAGCTGGGTGACTGTCAGGAAAGGAAAGAGCAGAGCACCCCTGTGGCTGTTCCCATCAACAATAAGTATACTGTTTTGGATACTGCTGGTGGGGATGACCTACCAAGGACAAGTTGCAGTGGTTGTGTCTCTGGCACTGAGGTGGGACCCTTCCCTCAAAGGAAGGAGGGAAAAGAAGAGAGCAGTAGTGATAGGGGATTTGATAGTTAGGGGGACAGATAGGAGGTTCTGTGGGAGAGTGAGAATCCTGGATGGTCTGTTGTGTCCCTGATGCCATGGTCCACAATATCTGATTGAGTTCTTGATATTCTCAGGAGGGAGGGTGAGCAGCCAAATGTCGTGGTCCATGTAGAGACCAATGATGTGGATAGGAAAGAGGAGGTCCTGCAAAGCCTAGAGAATTAGATGCAAAGTTGAAGGCCAGGACCTCCAAGGTTGCAATCTCAAGATTGCTACCTGTGCCATGAGCTAGTGAGGCTAGAAATAGGATCATGCAGCTAAATATGTGGCTAAGGAATTGGTGCAGGAGGGAGGGCTTCATGTTTCTAGGCAATTGGGCTTTCCACCAGGGAAGGTGGGACCCAGTTCTGATGGGATGGTTTGTACCTGGACTAACCTACTTGTGGGTGGGTTTGCTAGTGCTGCTCTGGGGGGTTTAAACTAGATTTGCAGGGGGAGGGGAACCAGAGTGTTACAGCAGATAGTGAGGTGGAGGAGGAAAAAGGCCATACAAGGACTGCAGGTATTGACAGAAATCAAATGTTTGTATGTGATAGAAATGTTCTCAGGTGCATCTATTTCAATGCAAGAAGTATTGCAGGTAAGGCAGATGAGTTTAGGGTGTGGATTGGCACATGGGATTATGACATTGCTGTTAGTGAGATGGATGCAAGAATGGCAAGACTGGCAGCTTAATGTTCCAGGGTTCTGTTTCAGATGTGATAGAGGGAGGAGTGGCATTACTAGTCAGGGAAAACTTCACAGCTGTGTAGCCAGGACAGCTTGGAGGCAATATGGGTGGAGCTGAGAAATAGGAAAGGTGTGGCCACACTACTAGAGTTATATTATAGTCTGCCCAATAGTCAGGGAATTGGAGGAACAAATCTGTAGTGTGATATCAAACCAATGTAAGAAACAGTTGTAATAGTAGGGGATTTTAATTTTCCACATATTGACTGACCCTCCCACACTGAAAGGGCTAGATGGCTTGGAATTTGTCAAATGTGTTCAGGAAAGTTTTCTAAATCAATATATAGAGGTACCAACAAGAGAATGCAATACTTTTGATCTCCTATTAGGGAACCAAACAGGTCAGGTGACAGAAGTATGTGTAGGTGAGTGTTTTGGGTCCAGTGACCATAATGTCATTAGTTTCAAGTTCCTTATAGATAAGGACAGGTCTGGTCCTTGGGTTGAGGTTCTAAATTGGAGCAAGGCCAACTTTGCGGAAATGAGAGAGGATCTAGGAAGAGTGGATTGTGATAAGTTTTCTGGCAAGGATGTGCTCAATAAGTGGAAGGCCTTCAAAGGCAATTTTGGGAGTGCAGAGTTTGCATGTTCTTGTCAGGATTAAAGGCAAAATTGACAAACATAGGGAACCTTGGTTTTCAAGGGATATTGGTGATCTGGTTAAGAAAGAGGTGTATAGCTGGTATAGGCAACTAGGAACAAATGAGGTACTTGAGTATAAAAAGTAAGAAAATACTAAAATCAGGAAGGCAAAAAGAAGACATGAGGTTGCTTTGGCAGATAATGTGAAGGTAAACCTGAGAGGTTTCTACAAGTATATTAAAAGGATAGTAAGGGACAAAATTGGTCCCCTAGAAGATCAGACTGGTCATCTGTGTGGAGCCTCAGGAGATTGGGGGAGATCTTAAACAGTTCTTTTTTTTGCATCAGTATTTACTCAGGAAACTGGCATAGTGGATATGGAAGGGAAATGGGCAATAGTGTCATGGAACATAGAGATTAGAGGAGGTACTTGCTGCTTTACAGTGAATAAAGGTAGATAAATCCCTGGGCCTGATAAGATTTCCTTGGACATTGAGAGAGACTAGTGTAGAAATTGCAGGGGCCCTGGCAGATGTATTTAAAATGTCCTTAGCCACAGGTGTGGTGCTGAAGGACTGGAGGGTAGCTCATGTAGTTCTGTTTTTAAAAAGGATCTAAAAGCAAACCAGGTAATTACAGGCCAGTGAGCTTGACATCAGTGGGTAAATTATTGGAAGGTGTTCTGAGAGATTGGATATACAAGTGTTTGGATAGCCAAGGGCTGATTAAGGATAGTCAGCAAGGCTTTGTGTGTGGTAGATCGTATTTAATGAAACTTGTGGAATCTTTCAAGCAAGTTACCAAGAAAGATGAAGGAAAGGCTGTGGATGTTGTCTACATGGACTTTAGTAAGGCCTTTGACAAGGTCCCTCATGGGAGGTTGGTTCAGAAGGTTCACACTAGGTATCCATGGAAAGGTTGTAAACTGGATTTGAAATTCTGTGGGAGAAGATGGTGGTAGTGGATGATTGTTTCTCAGACTGGAGGCCTGTGACTAGTAGTGTGCCTCGGATCTGTGCTGGGTCCATTGTTGTCTATATCAATGATCTAGGTGATAATGTGGTAAATTGGATCAGCAAGTTTGCTGACGATACTAAGATTGGAGGCGTAGTGGACAGTGAGGAAGGCTTTCAAAGCTTGCAGAGGGATCTGAACCAACTGGAAGAATGGGCCAGAAAATAGCAGATGGAGTGTGAGGTGTTGCATTTTGGAAGGACAAATCAAGGTAGGACATGCACAGTAAACGGTAGGGCACTGATTAGTGCAGAGGAACAAAGGGATCTGGGAGTTCAGATATATAATTCTCAAAGTGGCATTGCAGGTAGACAGGGTTGTAAAGAAGGTTTTGGCATCCTGGCATTCATAAATCAAAGTATTGAGTATAGGAGTTGGGATGCAATGGTGAGGCTGTATGATGCAATGGTGAGGCCAAATTTGGAGTATTGTGTGCAGTTCTGGTCACCTAATTATGGGGAAGGATATTTGTAAGATTGAAAGAGTGCAGAGGAGATTTACTAGAATGTTGTTGGGTCTTCAGGAGTCGAGTTACAGGGAAAGATTGAACAGGTTAGGACTTTATTCCTTGGTGTGCAGAAGAATGAGGGGAGATTTGATAGAGGTTTACAAAACTGAGGGGTATAGACAGTTAATGTGAGTAGGCTCCTTTTCACCTAGATTAGGACTCATAAGTATGAGAGGACATGGCTTTAAGGTGAAAAGGGGAAAGGTGAGGGGGAAACTACTTCACAGTGGTGGGAGTATGGAACAGGCTGCCATCTGATGTAGTAAATGCAGGCTCAATTGAGTTTTAAGAATAAGTTGGATAGATACATAGATGGGAGAGGTCTGGAGGGTTATGGACTGGGTGCAGGGAAGTGGGACTAGTGGAATACTGTTTTGGCACATAGAAGGGCCAAATGGCCTGTTTTCTGTGCTGTAGGGTTCTAGGTAATTCTCTCCTCTCCTTTCCCATCAGGCAGAAGATACAGGACCCTGAGGACACATACCACCAGGCTCAAGGACAGCTTCTATCCCACAGTGATGAGACTATTGAACAGTTCCCTTATACAATGAGATGAACTTGTTTGACCTTGCGCCTTATTGTCTACCTGCAATGCACTTCCATGTAGCTATGACACTTTACTCTGTATTGTTATTGTTTTTGCCCTGTACTACCTCAATGCACTGTGTAATGAATTGATCTGTATGAAAGGTATGCAAGACAAGTTTTTCACTGTACCTCAGTACAAGTGACAATATACTGATCTTTGATATCAATAGATGTATGAAAATATGAGAAACTCATGTCACCCTTTAAGATTTTAACATGCCAAGTTTTGCATCTAAACTTGGCCATTATTTCTATCCCTAGATTTTACCCTTAATGGGGATATGGATGCAACCTGTGGCACAATGTTATGCCTCTGTTTCAAAAAAAATTAATGTGTACTTTTAAGTAGAAAGGTGTACAATATAAGAATGCAAGTGTGGCCGTGATGTAATGGTGTTAAACACCAAGGCTGCAGCTGGAGTAAGAAATGTACTCGTTGCACACTGGAAGAAGAATGTAGTGATACTTAAGAGGATTCAGATGAGATCCATAAGGAGCTGACTGGGGTCAGAGAGATTAGCCAGGCTGAGACTGTTTCCTTTGGAACAAAGGAGACTTCAGGGAGATTTATTCAAGGAGTTTGTGATGAGAGGCCTAGATAGGGTGAAAGGGAAGAATCTCATTCCTTGAGCAAAGATCAATAACTAGGAGATAAAAATCTAAGGTAATTGTTTGAAGGATTATAGGGAAGATGAAGAATGAATGCTTCACTCAAAGAGGCCTTAAACTAACTGCCTGAAACAGTGTAGGCAGGGGAGAGGGAAGTAAATTTCTTCCAAAATGTTATTGATAACCTTGCCAATTTAGCCCATATGTATTTATTGTAATGGACACCTCCTTATCAGTATGCCAGACCTTTCCAAATAGGTTGTATCAGTAAGAAAATGGCCAATCAGTACCTGTGCTGGGTAATGGAGGCAGGAACACTCACCACAATTAAAAATCAGCCAGGTAAGCACTTCAATTGCTGCAAACCAATGGTATCTTTCCATGCCACAAACTGCCTTGCCTATATCATTAACGTTCCTCTGTGCTGGCATTCTGTGATTTATGTCATACAAAGTGGACACAGTTCTGAACAGAGAGCATGAAGCCAAGCTGATATTTTGTGCTTAATTATTAGTATTGGTAAAGCAAATTATTTTGCTTAAAGCAGCATATGACTTTTGAAAAAGTCTGGTGACCTCAAAGTGAAATATTTTTATGTAATGATCCTGTCCCTTCTTAAAAACCCAATTTTCAATAAATCCACACCTCCCCCACAACTAACCCACCCACCTCATTTCACTTGCTGCTAGCATTTGTACACACTTCAGCCTCCTTCTGCACTCACAATGTGGGAAATTAGTAAATAATCTGCCCTTTTAAGTGTACTTAAATCAGAAAAAAAACTGACAAAGCTCTTTCAATGAGGTGTAAAAATAAATGCTGGCCCACAGAAGATGTGAAGAATGCTGTCTATAAACTTGGCTAAAGAAATGAGCTTTATGAGAGTCAAGAGAAGAAAGGTGGGGAAGTGGAAGGGTTTAGGGAGATAATTCCAGCATTTAGGACGGAGCCTTTTGACTTGATCTCACAGGGAAACCCTAGGGTTAAGGAGTTGAACAGCTGGATTGAGCAGAGACACACTTATATTTTGGGGCTTCTGTGGAGGCCAACTGAACCAAGATCTGATACAGAAACAACTGGTGTGTATTTTGTACTGTATTGTTCCCTATTATCCATGAAGTAAAATTACTATTCAAGCAACTTAAGGAGACAGTATAGAGTTATAGCAGCACAGAAACAGGCCCTTCAGCCCATTGAGTCTATGCCGACCATTGATCACCCATCATATATGGGGCCTTGAAGATCACATCTGGAGTATCATGCACATTTCTGGTCTCGTTGCCTACTGGATCCTTTAATGGCTGGTGTGTCATATGCAAAGAGATTGAAGGGGGTTAGGCCTTGATAGAGTTTGGATGAATGAAAGGTCACCTCTTTGAATCTAATAACATTCTTAAAAGGCTTGAAACGGTAGATACAAGAAGGATATTTCCCCTGGCTAAGAAGTCTAGAATATGGCCTCAGAGTATGGTGTGGGCCATTTAAGACAGGGATGAGGAGAAGTTTCTTTGCTCTAAAGGCAAGGAATCTCTGGAATTCTCTGCACGGGAAGGTTATGGCGGCGAAGTCATTGATCCCATTCAAAACTGAGATTGATAGAATTTTGGATATTAGAGGAATCCAAAGATATAGGGATAGGGCAGGAAACTGTTGAGAAGGAAGATCAGTCCTGATTTTGTAAGGTGGCAGAGCAAGATCAAGAGATTGAAAGCCCTACTCCTGCCCTTATTTGATATGGTCGAACAATTCACTTTTAGCTCTTGTCTGGACTTTTGAATTCATATCACAATCCTACAGGAGAATGATCTTAATAAATTCACATAAAACAAATACACCTTGCACGTAGGAACTATCATAATTCTGAGCTATTAAAACATTTTCCTCGAGTTTATAATGACATCATATGCACTTTCTTTGCTGTAAATAAAATTGATTGACGTGCAGTTCGAGCATAAGAGGTTGAGTAATAAATGTAGAAATAAGTTCCTTATTTGGATCCCACCCACACACTACAGTTATAAAGCTCAGAACAAAACATTCAAGCCCTGCACAACAGGCTGTGCGGTGCATGGGCAGATGTGATACAGATTCATCATGTTTGCCTTCAGGTAGACCAGGCTTTTATTCAAAAAATAGGAAGCAAATTACTGAATATATCTGGTAGTTGTTGAATTTAAGGACTGACAAAACTGAAATAGAGATTAAAAATATAACATGGGTATATTTTTTGCATACTACACCCTACTTTCCTGAACTTTGCCCATTCTCTTTACTGGTCTAATATCTCAGGGTTCTTCACTCCTTTGACAGTGTATTCAAATTTATTGAATTGGGGGTGAGGCAGTGTATATGACTGATGGAAAACAAGCTACAGGAAACCCCTGAGTTATGGGTAGAGGCGTTCCTAGAAAATGGTCCATATTGTGATTTTCTGTAATGCAAAGCCACATCACCTGCACATGCATCAAGAAACACGAGTTACAAAAAACAAATTTTGTCTTTATTTATTTACTTTTTCTTCATATAGATTCCGAAAGAGTGGATTTTATTCCATATCTCAGATTTTTGGGCAGTGACGTGAATTCTATTAGGGTGAATTTCCATTTCCCAAAAGGATATAACGCGGAAGGGTCACCTGTATTGCACAATGAAGTCAATTCACTCGGAAAATGGAGTCCATTAACAGAATGGAGGAAACAGAAAATATCCTGGCTTTTCCCAATAAAGGCAGAATAACTTCTCCAGGAAAATACAGTGAGTGGAGGATACTTATAAATTATATGCACAAATTCATCTCAGTCACTTATTGCATACGTTTGACTGACATGGAAATTACCCAATCATCATCACTATGACTGGTTATTTTTTAACACCTTTGCAGTCTTTGGAGGCATTGCACTCCACATCCTCAGCCAAGACTTAGAGCTCATTAGAGCTTGCGCAATGAGAGCAGCAATTAATGAATCAACACTTAGAGGACAACTAGGAGCATAAGCTTGATGGGGCAGGGTTGAGGGGTCATGTACCCTAGTCCTGCTTCTATTTTCTTATCTTTTTGTGTTCACAGCAAAGCATTTATTTGAGATTGAGGTTAAAATTGCACAGGTCATTTTGAGTATCCCCAGTATAACTTCAGCCAGAGTGCAAGAAGCTGATGCCCCAGGTCTTGGTCTGTGCAGAATGTTTCTCAGTAGACCTTCCCTCGGTCAGATTCTTCACCTGCCCTAAGCTTAGCTTCTGCATAAAGGGAACATACCAGAGGCAAGGAGATGAAGAACAGTCTTCAGTAGTTAGCAACTACGAAGAGTGTTCAGGTTAGGGAAAGAGCTAGACCACAGGGATTACCTAGATCACAGCCCAGACCACCAGGGTCAAAATGTCTAATACTAGAAGGCATGTAGTGAAGTAGAGGAGAAAAGTTCAAAGGAGATGTGCGGGTATGTTTTTTTACACAGAGTGTGGTGGGTGCCTGGACTGTGCTGCCAGGGCTGATGGTGGAGGCACATACAATAGAGGTGTTTAAGAAGCTCTTAGATGGGCACATGAATAAGTTAGATATCTTATCTTATCAGAGAATGGAGGGATATGGACCATGTGAAGGCAGAAGGTTCAATCTTGAATCATAAAGTGTGTGCAAGATTGAGATAGGTTTCTGAACTACAGGGGAGTCATGGGTTATAGGGAAATGGAATTGTCCAAAGAATAGCCATGATATTGAATGGCAGGGAATGCGCAAGAGACCAGAGGGCCTTCTTTTCTCCTCCTCTTTCTTATGTTGTTAACTTTTTCTACAAAGCAAAAGTCTAACAATGTCAGATCAGATCAGATTAATTGTCATCTACACCAGGGTTCAATGAAATTGCTTGCTAGCATGAAGCTGACAGAGTAAACAGTATACATGGTAATAACAATACAATAAATACAACAAGCACAAGACAGCAGAATGGTGCAAAGATTGTAGTAGAAACAGAATCAATGCAAAGAGAAATGCTAAAGTGACAATAACTGAATAACAGAAAGAAGTAGAATTAAGCTTACAGGAACGTGGCAGTACCACAGGGAATGGGGTGTGAAAGAGGGGATTGGTTCGGAAGTCTGATAACTATGGTCCTAAGATTCCTGCTCCTGTCCTTTCTCCAATGTTTTCTCAAAGCAATCTATAATCTCCTATATCATAGAGTAATACATCATGGAAACTGGCCCTTCAGCCCAACTCATCCATGGCGACCAAGGTGCCCATCTAAGCTAGTCCCATTTGCCCATGTTTGGCCCATATCCCTCTCAACCTTTCTGTAGCATGAGAACACACGGCTGTCACGTGACTGTAACAACATTGACCCCCCTGGTTGGAGGACAGCATTGCTTATTGGATTGGAAGTGACACCAATGTCAATCAAGGTTTGGTTCCACCCCACCAATCAGGTGTAGGCATAGGAATTGGCCTTGAAGAGCACCTTTGTTCCTGAACCTGTCTGACCATTGGTCTTGGTAAACACCTTTGTCCTCGACCTCCAAGACATTGGCCTGTCTAAATTACCTGTCCGGGCCTTCCAGCACTATAAAGAGTGTTGCACTCCCCTGGCCCTTCCTCTTTCGACTGTCCCAGGAATAGTGAGACAACGCTGCAGAGACCATTGGTAAGAGTGTGCACTACCATGTGGTTTAGGAGCGTCTTAGTCAGATTCCAGGGAGTGTTAGGACCAATGCTTGTTTGGGTCAAGGTGTTCAGGCATTGAAGTGTTTATCCCTTGATAAACTGTACCTTGTTTATTGTGTGTTTTTGTCTGTGTGTATCTCATCCTCGTTGCGATTCCCCCCTCACATTCACGGTCTCCTGCATGTGAGTGTGCATCCGTTCCCATTCATTCTGTCCCCACACTTGCCTTTGTGGTTAAACTATTTTTAAAATCCAAAGCCTGTATCCAGAGCCGTCCATCTTTAAGATTCCAAAAGAAACTTTTCACACAACACTTTCCTGTCCATATACTTATCCAAACGTCTTTTAAACATCGTTATTGTACATGCCTCAACTACTTATCATGTACAATTGCTGGTCTACTCTGGCAGCACATTGCATAACACACCACCCTCTGCATGAATTCTCCCACTTTAAGTAATCCCCACCCCCCTTCCCCACAACTCCCCCCGCCAACCATGCTTTTTCTTTTCTTTCCTAGCCTATCTCTCTTTTATCTACCCCCGTTTTTTCCCCCTTTCTCTCCTTACCTTTGACCCATCCCCTGGTGGATCTGCTCTCCCCTCCTCCCCCGCACCTGCCTATCACTATCTCTTACCTGTAGCTACCTATCACCACCTTGTGTCCACCCCACCTCCCCTCTTTTGTCCACCTATCACTGCTCTGCTTTCCCTCCTATATATTGGGCTTCCCTTTTTTCCCATCTTCAGTCCTGAAGAAGGGTCCTGACCCAAAACGTTGACCGTCTGCTTTTCTCCACGGATGTTGCCTGGCCTGCTGAGTTCCTCCAGCATCATCGTGTTTTTCATTGTTGAGAGGTGTGTGGGTTGGCTTTTGTAACTGTCTCCCTTTATACAGGTGTGAATTCTCGCCTCAACCACTAACTAGCCAGTGAAGAAAGGTCACAGCCTTACGTTAAGGGCTAATTTACAAAATCATTTATAAAATTCATTAACCTGCAGTTCAAGGAGGTTAATGAATTTAAAATTTTATTTTCTGAAGCAGAAGATGGAATTCAAGTGTACAGATAAAACACTACTTTGCCAAAAATGGTGGATCTACAGCTCACTCATTAACATTCTTGTGGTGTGGTGTGGTGTGGTGTGTTGTTATTGCAAACAGCCTGAGTACCTTGCAAATTTAGCATAGAGTTTTCACACGATATATATTTCACAGCTATGAATTGTACTTTGAGTTGGTAAGTGTGTTAAACTTTATCTCACCGTGCAGAATGAAATGTTTAGCATGCAGGTGTGGTCAGAGAGCTTCACACAAATAAAATTCTGATATTCTCCAAATTAAATGCATTTTTTTATTTACAAGCCCTCCTCCAGGCAATAAGGCACAGGATTAAATTGTCAAGTAATTTTTTTATTATTTTTGGCAGATGATTCTACATTTATATTCAGGCTTTACTTGTACCAGGAATTTTCATAGAGCAAATTACTGGTATTACTCATGCTTCACCAGAGAACAGTGAAATGTTTCCCAGGGGTTGCTGTTCTTGCCTAGTTTCAAATGTAGGATTGGCAGGCGCCTGGGAACATGTTATCCACCCATATTCCCAGTCAAATAGTAGCGTGCAACCTACATTTATCTATTGAGTTCCCTGCTGGTATTATAAAAGCCTTTCTTGTTGAGTGAGTGTCAAGCTTGGAATATCTTAATTATATACAAATGCTCAGCAAATGATTCTCTAATATGCAAATTTATTCCAGATGATGTAAATTCATTCCAAACTAATTGGCAGAAATGCAAGTGTCTTTATTGCAGTGTGCTCATCTGGAAATTTTAGCAGCAAGAAGGAAAAGTACTCAATTTACCTTGTGAAAGGTTTTCCACCAATGATTATCCTTCTGGCCACCCTATCAGCCCACTTTTGGATACGGCAGCTTATTCTGTGATTAAGTAATAAATGTAAACACTTTATACAGAATATCTTCATTTGATTGTATAGTGTTGGAAATGCAGCGATTTTGTTGGAACAATTAAATTTCTGCTAACCTCTGAGGATTCGTGTCTGCCACAAGTCTAGAGCACAAATTTGTGGTCTATTTTGAACTGCCATTGGTATTGGTTTATTATTGTCACTTGTACCGAGGTACAGTGAAAAACTTGTCTTGCATACCGATCGAACAGGTCAATTCATTACACACTGCAGTTACTTGCCCTATCGTCAGCTTCTGCTGACCTGCAGTGTCCCATCAAGACCCCAATGCATTCTTCATTGTTGAGTATGGCTTTTGATCTGTAGTCATTTCTCCACTCATTACACTAACCCAGTGCCCACCGCTGATAATTGTTCAGCATGAAACATGCATATCTGCACACTTGGTCAATTTACAGTGGAAATTTTGAACTATTCTCTATCTCCAGAAGTTGCCAACACTTGGGACCATCACCAGTTCCATGAAAAACACGATGATGCTGGAGGAAATCAGCAGGCCAGGCAGCATCCATGGAGAAAAGCAGGCGGTCAACGTTTTGGGTCAGGACCCTTCTTCAGGACAATTTTCATCTAGATTCCAGCATCTGAAATCTTTTGTTTCTCTACCATCACCAGTCCCAGTTTAGGATAGAATATGTTTCCTCCTCTGTCAGCAGATGTTAGAATACATCCAGATGTCGGAAGATTAATGGCCATGCTCACTCTCTGGAAAAAAAGCATATGGGCCCTGATTTTTCATAATTCGGTCATAACCTCAGTGGAAATCAGGCAGAAAATCTCCAGAGAAATGTTGAAAGTGGATTGTTTCAACCATCTTCTGGGAGCTTTGATCAGTTAAACAGGATGCACAAGAATTACTTCTCTGCCTTATCATGACTTGTAATAAAGATATTTGGCCCATCAAGTCTCTCTGAGCATTCCAATCAGTTTTATTCCCCATTTATATTCCCTGTAACCTATTTTCTCTCATATGCCATCCTCCCCAGAATTTCACTGCACATACCTACACCAAGGGCAGTTTATAGCAGCCAATTAACCTATCAGTGTGCCTTTGGCATGTAGGGAGAAACCAGAGCACCTAGGAGAAACACATACAGTCACAGAGAGAACGTGCAAACACCACATAGCCTGTAGCCAAGGTCAGGATCTAACCCAAGTTGCACCACTGTGCTGCCAGCAGTTTCTTTGATCCATAAATTTAATTTACTTAAAATATCAGCAAGAAACTATTAGTAAAAAAAAACAAGGAAGTATATTACAAGGAAGTGATATACACAATAATGTCTGATATCTGAATAACACTGCCACTTGAACAGTAATCGCTGAAAACTAATAAACACATACAGCATAATTACACACACAGTAATCCCTGATTACTATATAGCACTGTCAATCGTACAGTAATTCCTGATGACCAACAAGCATGGACAGAATGATAACGCACATGAACTAGCATCAGCAAGTTCATTGGTGACTGGGCAAGGCTTTTTCATGGACAAGTGACCAGTTCATCCCTCCTGACAAATGTCCCCATATATTGTTTTTGCAGCACCTTAAATCCCAGCCTTTCAATGCATTAACTTCCCAAGGTTGTTTTTTTTCATATCATTCAACACCGTCAATCATAATAGAGATTTTCAAGGCAAAACATTCAATGCTTCTTTATCTGGAGTTGTTCTTGTTTATGAAGCTGACCAACCATACACTCCATCAAGGTCCACCATATCCAAATCCGAGAAAAACAACTTGCAGCTGCATACAGTAACTTTATTTTGAAAGCTTATTTCTCACAAGACATTTGGCCAACTTCCATAAATAATCAAATTACAGTTAACCTGCACAGACTTTCCAAGAATCCCCCTCAGAAGCACTGAGTTAAATCCAGTGGGTAACGAGCTGGTATAATTGGTTAGCATAATATTATTACAGTGCCAGTGAACCGAATTCAATTCCGGCCATTGTCTGTAACGAGTTTGTACGTTCTCCCTGTGTCTGCGTGGGTTTCCTCCAAGTGCTCTGGTTTCCTCCCACATTCCAAAGACGTATGGGTTAGGAAGTTATGGGCATGCTATGCTGGCACCAGAAGCGTGGCGACACTTGCGGGCTGCCCCCAGGACACTCTATGCAAAGATGCATTTCACTGTGTGTTTCGATGTACATGTGACTGATAAAGATATCTTATCTCAGAAGAAGACAATGTATAAACAATTGATCGAAAGTGGGCATTGAGGCAATCAAAAAGAGTAGCCACTCAAATCATTCCAAATATTTTTGACAACCTTTGTGACTATCATCTTCAAATGGAAACTTGTACTGAAAATAAGGTTCATTGCAAAATTACATCATAATTATAAAATGTACAAGAAACTGTTTAGATTGTCTAGTTGTTATTGAAACATATTGATCAATGTTTTGCAATAGAAAGAGACCATTTTGCCCTTCAAACTCGTGCCAGCCTTTGAGCTATCCAATTGTTCCTACTCTCGGTCTTTCCCACAAACTAGTAATATTTTACTTTGCAACATATATCCAATCCTTTTTGAAGATTACTATAAATTCACTTTCCTTGTCCTCCTCTATTTTTTCATTTCTTTTGAAGGGTACATGTCAAATTACCACAAAAAGAATTCTCATTGTCTTTACTTTAGCCCTTCCACCAAATGCCATCTGTGTTCCTGTGTGACCAATCATCCTGAGAGATAGGAAGGGGAGGTCCTCAGTTAATGAGAAGTCTGGCATCACTGAAACTGAAACAACATTAGTCAAGCAAATGGATTTCACCCTTTTTTTGGTGCGTTAAGCATAGACCACATTTGGCACCAACAGCCAATAAAATTTCCCACAAAATAAAGATTATGATATTGGCCAAGGATACATTAGAAACAACTTTAAGGTGGGTTACAGCTTGAATCATATACTTATCAATGGAAGCCACATGCATATTCTCTGAGTTGCTATGTCTGAAAATCAAAAAACTGGAAATCTGAAATAAAAAAAGAAAATGCTGATAACATTCAGCAGGGAAGGCAGCATCTGTGGAAAGAGAAACAGTTAATAATTCAGGTTGAAGCTTCTGCATCAGATCATTAACTACGTCTTTGTTGCGCTGATCACTGGGAAAGTCATTAGCCCTTAAAAGAACTCTTCCAATGGCAAACACAGAGCAGTTGATAAAATTATAAACTAATTGGTACATTAGTTTATTATTGTCACACGTACTGAGGTACAGTGAAAAACCAGGTTTTGCATGCCATCCATACAAATCATTTCATCACATCAGTACCTTGAGATAATACAAGGGAAAAGCAATATCAAAATGCAGAACAAAGTGTTACAGTTACAGAGAAAGTGCAGTGCAGGTAGACAATAAGGTGCAAGTCCATAACCAGGTAGATTGTGAGATCATAGTCCATCTCATTGTATAAGGGAACCATTCAATATTCTTATAACAGCAGGATAGAAGCTGTCCTTGAGCCTGGTGGTACAAGCCTAATGAGTCTAATTTCTACTGCTACCCGAGTGGTTATGTTTCCAGACAAATGTCCAGAGGTTGAAACATTGATTCAGAGACATGAGTTCAGATCCCACCACAGTAGCTTCTGGAATTAAAAGCTGGTATCTGTGACAGAGAAATAACATAATCACTGGATTGTGATAATAGCCCTTCTAGTTCACTTGTGTCTTTCTGTGAAGAATATCTGCTGTCTGGCCTACAATAGAGTCCAGAGCCACCAATGTGTTTTAACTCTAATCTGTCCTCTGAGTGATGAAGCAAGCCACTGTTTCAGGGCAAGTTTATGATGGCAGCTTTGCCAGTGATGCCTGCATATTGTGAATGAATAGTAACAGAAAATGCTGGAAATAGACTGTGAAGAGAGAAACAGAGTTAACGTTTCTGGTCAATGACCTTTGTGTAGAAAGGATTATCTGAATGACTATCTGAGAGGGAAAGTTCAAAGAAGATGTGTAGGGCAAGTTTTTTACACGGAGAGTGGTAGGTGCCTGGCAGGCACTGCCAGGGAAGATAGTGGAAGCAGATCCGATAGTGGTGAATAACAGGCTTTTAGAGAGGCACATGAACATGCAGGGAATGGAGGGATATGGATAATGTGCAGGCAGAAGGGATTAGTTTAATTTGGCATCGTGCTCAGCACCGACATTGTTGGCTGAAGGGCCTGAAAGATAAGATAAGATATCTTTATTAGTCACATGTACATCGAAACACACAGTGAAATACACCTTTTTGTGTAGTGTTCTGGGGCAGCCCACAGATGTCGCCACTCTTCCAACGCCAACATAGCATGTCCACAACTTCCTAACCTGTACACCTTTAGGATGTGGGAGGAAACCGGAGCACCCGGAGGAAACCCACGCAGACACGGGGAGAACCTGTACTGTTCTATGTTTTGCATTCTATGACTGTTGATACTATGAACATATGAGTTAGTGGGAATGGGCCACTCGGCTCCTCAAGTCTGCTCTGCCTTTCAATGTTAGCTGATCTGATTGTAACCTCAGTTTTACATTCCCTTTTGCCCCCACTAACCCTTCACCCACTTGCTTATAAGGTATCTATCTACCTCTGCCTTAAAAGCATTCAAAGACTCTGCTTCAACTGGCTTTTCAGTTCCATAATTAACTCCATCTCTGTCTTAGGTGGGAACCTCTTATTTTTAAATAATGACCCTTAGTTGGTAAATTGATAAATTGGTAAATCAGTTCATTATTATCACATGTACCGAGGTACAGTGAAAATGTACTTGCATACCATTCCTACAGATCAATTCATAAACAACATTGCATTGAGGTAGTACATGGTAGGCACGGTAGTATAGTAGTTAGCATAACGCTATTACAGCGCCAGAGACCCGGGTTCAATTCCAGCCACTGTCTGTAAGGAGTTTGTACGGGTGCTCAGGCTTCCTCCGGGTGCTCCGGTTTCCTCCCACATTCCAAATACGTACGAGTTAGGAAGTTGTGGACATGTTATGTTGGCACCAGAAGCGTGGCAACACTTGTGGGCTGCCCCCAGAACACTTGACACAAAAAAGATGTATTTCACTGTGTTTCAATGTACATGTGACTAATGAAGATATCTTATCTTATCTTACAAGGCAAAGCAATAACAGAATGCAGAATAAAGTATAACAGCTACAAAGTGCAGTGCAGGTAGACAATAAGGTGCAAGGTCATATAGAGGTAGATTGAGGTCAAGAGTCCACCTTATCAAACTAGGGAATTTTTCAATAGTCTTGTAACAGCGTGATAGAAGCTGTCCTTGATGTGGGGTCTTTGGTAATAGAACATAGAACATTACAGCACAGTACAGCTGTAATATTCACACAGTACAGCTCAGTATGCTGGCTGCTTTATTGAGACAGCAAGAAGTGTAGACAGAGTCCATGGAGGGGAGGCCAGTTCTGTGATGTCTGAGCTGTGTCAAAAACTCTGCAGGTTCTTGCGGTCATGGGCAGAACAGTTGCCATACCAAGCCGTGATGCATCCTGATAGGATGCTTTCCTGGTGCATCCATAAAAATTGGTGAGGGTCAAAGAGGAAATGCCAAATTTCTTTAGCCTCCTGAGGAAGTAGGGGCACTGGTGAGCTTTCTTGGCCGCGGCACCTACGTGGTTGGTAATGTTCACTCCCAGGAACTTGAAGCTATCAACCCTCTCGACCTCAGCACTGTTGATGTAAACAGGAGAATGTGCACAGCCCCCCTTCCTGAAGTCAATGACGAGCTCTTTTGTTTCTCTGACATTCAGGGAAAGGTTGTTGTCAAGACACCATGACACCATGCTACTAGGCTCTCTATCTCCTTTCTGTTCACGATTCTCTCACATGTTCACCAGATCCACCCTTCCAAGACTCCCAGGATCTTATATTTTTCAATCAGGTCATCGCTCACTTTTCAAAATTCCTGCTGATAAAGGTTAGACTGTCCAACCTTTTCTCATAAGACAACCCATCCATTCTAGGTATTTGTCCACTAGACCTTCTCCAAACTGCATTATTTTCCCTTTCTTTAATCGGGAGACCAATACTGCAAATAATAATCCAAATGAGGTTTCACTAATCCCAATGTGTCTGAATTATAGCCTCCATACTTTTCTGTTTAATTTCCTTGGCTACAGATGATAACATTCTACAAGTTTTCTTAATTACTTGTTGTATCTGCATACTAGCCACTTACAAATTGTGCACTAGGACACCAAGATCCTTCTGCATCTTAGATCTATTACTCCTTATGTTAGTTCTTTGATAAGAGAAAGCTTCTTAAGTTTTCCTCCTTTATGTCCTTGGCAATGGAAATCCAACAAGGCCTGAAAATGTACGTACATGGTGGGTCACATGCACACAGCTGCCTTCATTAATGACTTAGGACATGCTCAACAGATGTTATGGCTTCTTATATCAACTCTTCAATGATTTATTTGTGGAAAGAAGTATTTGTGGCATGGCATAGTTGGAACTTGGATCGGAACTAAACCAAACCAAAAGGCAGGGAAGTTATGCTCCAACTCTATAAAACATTGGTTGGACCTCAGCTGCAGTACTGCAGGCACATTAGTGTAGCGGTTAGCACAACGCTATTACAGCACCAGCGACTCGGGTTCAATTCCAGCCACTGTCTGTAAGGAGTTTGTATGTTCTCCCCGTGTCTGCGTGGGTTTCCTCCGGGTGCTCCAGTTTCCTCCCACATTCCAAATGGGTTAGGAAGTTATGGGCATACTATGTTGGCGCCGGAAGCGTGGCGACACTTGCGGGCTGCCCCCCAGAACACTACGCAAAAGGTGCATTTCACTGTGTGTTTCGATGTACATGTGACTAATAAAAATATGTCTTATCTATATCTGCATGCAGTTCTGGTCACCACATTACAAGAAGTATGTGATTGTGCCAGAGAGGGTGCAGAGGAGATTCACCAGGATGTTACTTGGGATGGAGCAGTTCACATATGACAAGAGAGTGGATAGGCTAGGTCTTGTTTTCCCTGGAACATTGGAGGTTAAGAGGGGACATGATTGAGGTATGTAAAATTATGAAGGGTATAAATAGGATGGTCTGTGGGAAATTTTTCCCCATATCAAAAGTAGATAAAACTAGTGGATATACATCCTCCAGGTAAGGGGCAAGGGATTTGGAAGGGATCTGAGGGGAACCTTTTTCACTCAGAGTGGCAAGTACCTGGAATAACTGCCTGAGAGAGTGGTGGAAGCAGAATCAATGACTTTACTTAAGAAGTGTCTGGATGAGCATTTGAATCACTTAGGCATAGAAGGCTCCAGGACAATACCCAAGAGATGGGTTTAATATGGATGGGTGCCTGCTGGTCGGCGTGAACGTGATGGGCCAAAAGGCCTGTTTCCATGGTCTATGACTCTGTATAATACAACTGATCCATAGAATCAAGCAAGGTTTCAGCAGGGAATGAGCCAGTGGTAGGCAGAGGAGAGAACAAATTTCCCTTAATGGAAGGTGATCACCAATCCTACCCCACCCACCCCAGAACTTAACAAAATAAGCAGTGGGAGAAGCTAGAAAAGTGGCACGGTTTTTTCCATGTGCTGTGCTTGCAAGCTAAACAATAATACTACGTGAGTGATAGAAGAATAACCAGTAATGGAGGTTAGTACAGATAGCACAGCTCTGATCTCACCTAGGTGTGCCTGGTGGACCAACCCATCTACACACTGGCTTCATTCTCCATCAGGAAAAAAATACTTTAGCTTAAAAGTAAATTAGTAACATCCTGTGCATAGCCACTCCTAATAATAAACAATGAGTACAAGATGCCAATACATTGCCAGAGGCTCATATCTTTCATGTTAACATACAGTGATGCTCACAAATTAATTTGGCAGTTTCGGGGAGTGCAAGGAATGAGATTCCAACCTTCCTTTCTTTGTAGATAGGGTAGGCGTTAGAGTACTTGTACTCAAAATTATTCCCTGAATGGTAAATTTGTGAGAATAGTAGCTATTCCACAGGTCAACAGAGGACACGTTCAGCATGATAGCAGCTAATATGCTTTCTTTTAGGTGTTGTCATTGAAACAACATGGCAGCCAATTTTTACTCAGTAGGACCCCACAAACAACAAATAAACTGTTTCAGTAAAATTGAATGAGTGATAAATTTTGGACAGGACTCCAGGAATAAGAGTGTCATGGGATCGTGCTGGACCACACAGAAGATCGGACAAGGCCTCATTTAAATAACTCACCAAAAGGTGGTATCTTGAATGGACAATATTCTCTCAGAATTCGCTTGAGAATTGGCCTAAGATTTGGGTCCAAATCACTGAATGGGATTTGAACACAAAACATTCTGACCTGAAGACATGACAAAATAAACAGCCGTGTGTTTTTTTTTACATTTTACTAGTGCTTTGATGCCTTTTTTTGTAGAATGATGAACAGAACTGCATAGCATCCTTCAATTGTGGTTCATATGATGTTTGATCAAAAACATGACATCACCTCTCTATTTTGGTCAGCTCTTTCTCTAGAAACGAACCGCAGTACTTTGTTTTCACTCATTTTTGCCTTATCAGTTTGCATTGATGCTTGTGGGCATCTGTGCAGCTGGAATCCCAGATCTCTTAGCTCCTTTACCCTGTTTAATTTCTCATCATACATGAAAACTGGTTACCAGATTTCTCCTGCCTCACCATTCATTATTTTAAATCTAAGTTTATAATTATCAGTCATTATTACAAGCCCATTAATATTTTTCCGATAGTATCAATCAATATTAGTTATTCTCCCATTTTGTAACCATTGAAAATTTTAACTACCAGTTTCTGAACTGAAATTAGTTATGCATTGAGAGTCGCAGGATGGACAGCACAGTGGATCAGCAAATTAAATTGCTACCTCACAGCTCCAGTGCCCTGGGTTCGAGCCTGACCTCTGGTGTTGTCTGTGTGGAGTTTTCTCATTCTGCATGTGACCTCAGGGTTTCCTCCAAGTGCTCTCCTCCTGTGTCCCAAAGATATGCGGACTGGGAGGTTAATTGACCACTGTAATTTGCCCCTCGTGTGCATCTGGAGGGAGTAGATGGGTATGTAGGGAGAATAAAATAGGATTAATGTGAATGGGTACTTGATGGTCAGAGCAGACTTGCTGGGTTGAAGGGTCTTTTGCCGCGTTGTATGACTCTAAAAACAGAAGTCATGAAATATGGATTTTGTTCTTTCTGGATTACCATTTCTCAATAAGCAGAGCAGTTAATTTTCCCAGTGTTGGAAGGAAGAAATTAGCATTGGTTCCTGATCCAGATATCACCCAGCAATCCATGACGGAAAATCAATTTGGATGGAGACCAAGGAAGAGGCGGAATAGAGATCTTCCACAACAAGACTTTGGAGATTAGGTAATAGTATCACTGCAACTTTGAGTTACTACTGTTCTCTTTTCCTTCACAGGTTATGGAATTCACTAGCAAAATCATTTATTGTTGCCCACTTCTACCTCATTACTCCTTTTTGCACTACTTATTTATTTTTGTAATTTATACTAATTTTATGTCCTTGCACTGTACTGCTGCCGCAAAACAACTAATTTCACGTCACTTAAATCAGTGATAATAAATCTGATTCTGATTCTGAACAGAATGGGTTGCTTCGTCATTTCAGAGGATAATTATCAATAAACCACCGTGGTGATTCTAACATTACATATAGGTTCAACTAGATGAGGATTTCCTTCCCTGGGGGACATTAGTCAATCAGACCTTTTTTATAATAATAAAACAGTAATTCCACAGCTACTATTGTTGTTCCCAATTTTTTATTCTAGATTTAATTAATTATATGACTTTGAACACAAGTCACTGGATCAACAGTCCAAGCCTATGGACACAACCTCAGAAACAGTAGTGTAGTGGTTAGCAGAACACTATTACAGCGCCAGCAACCCAGGTTCAATTCCCACCACTGTCTGTAAGGAGTTTGTACGCTCTCCCCGTGTCTGCGTGGGTTTCCTCCGGGTGCTCTGGTTTCCTCCCACATTTCAAAGACGTACGTGTTAGGACGTTGTGGGCATGCTATGTTGGTGCTGGAAGAGTGGTGATACTTGCAGGCTGTCCCCAGAACACTCTACGCAAAAGATGTATTTCACTGTGTGTTTCAATGTACATGTGACTAATAAAGATATCTTATCTTATAATAAATGAGGACCCCTGTAGACTGAAAGAGCATTGCATATTAGCTGGAAACTTCTATTTACCAACTACCCAGATTAGGGTTAGTGTCGCATTCAATCTACAAACTGCACTGTGGTGCCTTGGCAAGGCTTCATTAGCAGCACCTCCCACACATCTGACCTAGACTATTTTCTAAACAGGGAGCAAATTTAGAAATCAGAGGTGCATCGGGACTTGGGAGTCCTAGTGCAGGATTCCCTAAAGGTGAACTTGCAGGTTGAGTCGGTGGTAAGCAAGGCAAATGCAATGTTAGCATTCATTTCGAGAGGACTAGAATATAAAAGCAAAGATATAATGCTGAGGCTTTATAAGGCATTAGTCAAACCACATTTGAAGTATTGTGAGCAGTTTTGAGCCCCATATCTAAGAAAGAATGTGCGGGCATTGGAGAGGGTCCAGAGGAGGTTTATGAGAATGATCGCAGGAATGAAGGGGTTAATGTATGAGGAGCGTTTGATGGCTCTGGGCCTATACTCGCTGGTGTTTAGAAGGATGAGGGAGGATCTCATTGAAACCTACCAAATATTGAAAGGCCTAGATAGAGTGGACGTGGAGAAGATGTTTCCATTACTGGGAGAGTCTAGGACCAGAGGGCACAGCCTCAGAATAGAAGAACATCCCTTTAGAACAGAAATGAGGAGGAATTTCTTCAGCCAGAGGGTGGTGAATCTGTGGAATTCAGTGCCATAGACAGCTGTGGAGGCCAAGTCATTGGGTATATTTAAAGCAGAGGTTGATGGGTTCTTGATCAGTGAGGGCATCAAAGGTTACAGGGAGAAGACAGGAGAAAGGGGTTGAGAGGGAAAATAAATCAGCCACGATCGAATGGTCGAGCAGACTCGATGGGCCGAATGGCCTAATTCTGCTCCTATGTCTTATGGTCTTTGGTCCATCACCTAGAAGACATCAGAGGAATGAGAACACCATCATTTGCACTTTCCCCTTCATATTGATATTCCATTGCCATTGTTGGGTTTTAATCCTGGAGCTCCTTCCGCAACAGGGAATAAACTGAGAATAAAATGGAATTAGTGTAGGATTGGTTTAGATTGTTGATGTAGTTTCGGTGGACGGAAGAATATATGACTATAATAGCAATAAGGGAGTTCCTTCATCACATCGTGATTCGGCCCTGCCTTCTCAAGGGCAACAAGGGATAAGAATTATTGCTGTTTTTGCCAGGAATGCCCACAATCTCATTCATGACTATGTATAGCACTAATGCATTAATAATATTTTGTTTGAAAAAATAGTACTGCTTCACTTTGATAGATGTCAAAACCAAGAGTGAGATGTAAAGATTTGCAGGAGTTTCTAGAAATGTGCAAATATTTGGATGTGGAGGCAGGATTGGTTGCTGAGATTACATCAATATTTGCAGTGGATCAACCACAAAGTTCAACTCAATCTCATCTGAAGCAAAACAAATGGCTGCGAGTCTGTTTCAGTCTGGAAGAGGAAGTGAAGAGGGGTAACCTCCCCTCCTGCAGACAAATAAAATAAATCAGACAAACAATCCCTTACATATCCACATATCCAGTATTGGGAACTTATCTTGGAGTCCAGCATTCCTTTTTCATAAGTTCACTGTCAGTTTACATGTGCAAAATAAAGAAACAGAAGGTTTCAAAAACAGTTCTAATGGAAGTTCACCACCTGAAGCTGTTTCTTTCTCCAAAGCTGCCTAATGTGCCGAATACTTTCAGCATTTGCTGTTTTTACTTCAGATTTCCACCATCAACAATAATTTCCTTGTCGTTTTGGCATTATAGATTTGGCTCAGTTCTCTACCATAATTTGTTATTGTAATACAATGCAATATTCAAATTTTTCTCTAATGCTTTATGACTGAATAATAATCCCCGTGTTAGTTAGATAGGCTTTGTGATTTGGACACAATTGATTCCTTCATATTCAATGAACATTGGTGCATAGCACCATTTCAAATTTTGCCTTGTATGCGGAGGTCATGCCTACTTTTGGCATCAAATAGCGTGCAATGCAAGTACAGAAAGGGGCTAGACAATAGCTTAGATTTTGTAGTTATTAAAATGGTGGAAGTGTCAAAACTCCTGCTCCTTGTTTTGTGATACTCGCAGGAACTATTAACCATGTAATTTCAGACATTCTTCTGAATGATTCCCTACCTCACTACAGGTTGAATTATTTTGCATCTTTTTTCAGTATAACCTGCAGAGTCATTGCCAACCAAGTGTAACCAATGAGTTATAGAGTTATACAGCACAGAAACAGACCCTTCCGTGCTGACCAAGATGCCTGTCTAAGCTATTCCCATTTACCCGTGTTTCGCTTATAACCTTCTAATCCTTTCCTGTCCACGTACTTGTTCAAATGGCTTTAAGATACTGTAATTATACTTGCCTCTACCACTTCTTCTGGAAGCTATACCTACCACCCTCTGTGTGGAAAAACTTGCCCCTCAGATCCCCTTTAAATCCTTCCTCTCTCACCTTAAACCTGTGCCCTCTAGTTCAGCTTTCACCTTAAACTTATGCCCTCTGATGCTTCAGCTCAGAACTTTTGTTCTCTACCTTGGGACTTAATGGTGAGTCCAGAGGCAGAGAGGAAGTCAGAAGCTCTGGTGTCTAACTTCCCCAATGATCCATCTCACTTGCAGAACCTATGGAGTTATCATCAAAAGTTAAGTACGATTTGTTCCAATGCCTCATCTGAAGAAATGCACACCAAGACTGTTGCACTCCTTAACTACTTAAGCTGGAATAATAGACTTGATTGTAAAGCTCAAATATGTTGATTAGAACATGAACCCACAACCTTCAGACTAGAGACAAGAGAGAACAGAGCCACAGATGACACACAAGGTCTATAATTTTTTCTTAAAAACTGCAATTTCTGGAAATTTGAAGCAAAAATAGAAAATGCTGGAAAATATCAGTTGGTCAGGCATCATCTGTGAAAAGAGAAGCAGTTAACATTTCAGGCAGAAGACCCTTCATCAGAAGTGACAAAGAGAGAAAGCCAATATAGTATTGTTGCAATCTTAAAGTGAAAGTCGAGTTTATTCTCATATGCATAAGTACATGTGTGCACAGGTGCAATGAAAAACTTACTTGCAGGAGCATCACAGGCACATAGCGTCATATAAGCAGCATTCACAAGAAAAACATACATTAAACATAAATGGAACACAATTTTTACATGAAAGAATACAATTAGAACAAAAAAAAGTCAATTTTAGTGCAAAGTGATCAGAGTGGTCAATGTGTTGCTAAACTCTAGGGATTAGGGTTGTGCCAGTTGGTTCAAGAACCAAATGGTTGAAGGGAAGTAGTTGTTCTTGAACCTGGTGGTGTGGGACTTCAGGCTTCTCTACCTCCTGCTCAATGGTAGCTGTGAGAAGATGGCATGGCCCGGATGGTGGGGATTCTTTGATGATGGATCTTGCCTTCTTGAGGCAGCGCCTCCTGTAGGGTACTGTCGATGGTGGGGAGGGATGTGCCTGTGATGCATTGGGTAGAGTCCACTACTCTCTGCAGCTTCTTACACACCTGCGCATTTGAATTGCCATACCAGACCATGATGCAACCAGTCAAGATACTTTCAACATTACATCTCTAGAAGTTTGCTGGAGTATTCGGTGAAAGGCTGAACCTCCTTAACCTCCTAAGAAAGTAAAGACACTGGCACACCTTCCTTCTGATTGCGTCTATGTGCAAGGTGCCTACTCCTCAATTGCTCTGTTGGATATTGCAGACTCCTGAAAGCAAACAACAAGGGTAAGTGCAGATTAACCTGAAGAGTATTTCCCAGAGATATATTCAAAAAATGTTATAGAGTCACAGAGTCATTCAGCACAGAAACAGGCCCTTTGGCCCTCCACATCCATGCTGACCATTTTGCCCATCTACACTGGGGAAAATTCCTCATGGATTCAAATGTCTGGCAGTTCTGGAAACTGAATCTATGACCCAAACACTGGCAAACAAGCACCTTGGTGAAAACTTATTATCCAATGAGGAAGTGAAAAACAAACTGCAAGAGGAATTCAGTGGGTTGAGCTGTGGGGGTGAGTCTTAATTACTTTGCCCTCACAGATGCTGCTCAACCCACTGAGTTCCTCCAGCAGTTTGTTTTTTGCTCCAGATTTCTAGCATTTGTAGTCTCTCGTGTATCTAATGAGGAGGTTTGACGATGAAAAGCAAATTCTTTCAGGGTTAGCAATAGTCTGTTGTGTTACACATCCACATTCCCTGATCATAGGGAAATTGTCTATATATGGAAAGCATCATCTGTTTCTGATAGATTGTCAAGCTGCACTGTGCCTCCCACTGAACAATTCATATATCTATGAAGAATATTTCATGAACCTTTCTTTAAAAGCTATTCTCCAGCAGATGATATAATTAGTCCACAATAAACAATTTGCACAATGCAAATCTGAATGTGTTAAGCAAAGTTATAAATGGTATTGAAAAGATGGTTTACAGCAGTAGCATCTTTGATTCCATACAATTTGCAAATAATTCTTTAGCATGGTTACAGTCACTGCAGTAAATTCTCACAAGAATTTACTCTCACAAGAACTGCAGTGCAAAAGACCAAAATTCCACCTTTGCACTTCGCACACCTCAGAAATTTATGGCCAGAGCGGGGTTATAATTAAAGCAGAAGCCACTGGCTGTTCCAACCTGGACAAGCATGAGCAGAACAAGCAATCAACCAGAGCCTCAATGTAAGTGTTGGTGGGGGTCTCACTGGAATTGTGGCAGCTCTGTTATTGAGATAAATGCATAAAAGTTTGGAATGTACACAAACAACATAAATTAGACGTTCTAGAAGGAGGTGAAAGAGATTCTATGGATGATTAAGGGTACCATTCACACAATGCAGTTGTTATTAGTAAGGCTATTTTATCTGTAATAGCCCTTGAATTAAATAGCTTGCCAGGGCACAAATTACTGTCACAGATAGACCAGAATGGGTGAGAATGGTAGATTTCCTTCCTTACTTTGGAGATATACATCAGCAGCTGGATGAGGTCAACATTTAATTCTGATGTAACATGAGGGTGCCACTCCCTAGACAGAGAGAAATCTGGTTTGAAATGGAAAGTTAGCAATATTTTCTAGATATAACTGAAACAATGGGATTAATGCAGAACATTACACTCAAGGAAAATGTATGCTGTGCTGACAATTGGTGCCAACCTTCAGAATTAACATAATCATCTTGGCATTTATACTGAGAACAAACTCCTCCATATGGCACATTATAATTATTCTGTGTCATCTTTAATGAGAGGAGAAGAGAGAACATGGCTTATAATTTGTATGCTGCACAATTGAATCGTAAGCTCATAATAGTGCAGTTCTATAAAAGCCTCAAAACCTAATGAAGTTATAGCTTAAAAACAGGATACATATTTTTTCTTACAGCCCATACATAGCAAGGATTAAGTGAGCTTTTCACAATATAAATTGTTGAGAGATCATTGAGGGGTCATAGAGAGCTCTTACAGCAACTGAGCAGATTGCCTGCTCCTCTCCTTGTACCTCCCTACTTAGACCCGGAGATGACCTTAAATAGTTTAAACAATCCAACAATAGGGCCATGTTCTGTTGAGAAAGATCAAAAGAAACATTCTATCACATTTCGTTAAAAAGACTCCAAACCCTTCCTATAACGTTGAGCACTGCAGTGTTTTTTTGTGGATAAAAAATTCAGATTTCACTTATTTACTTTTAATGTTTTGGCGGATAAGATACGCAAATAAGTTTTAGAAAGGACCTTCATGTCGCCAACAAAAAAATGATGTCTCTTCTTGAATTCACACACTACCTCTTCATCCATGATACCAAATAAATCAGGATATCCTAGGTTTGGTTTTGTTGGAAAATAACTCTGCACATATGATCTTGACATAATTTAACATATGATACATATTTCATAGAATCATAGAACAGTACAGCACAATACAGGCCCTTCAGCCCACAATGTTGTGCCAACCTTTAAACCTCGCCTAAGACTATCTAACCCCTTCATCCCACATATCCCTCTATTTTAAATTCCTCCATATGCTTATATAGCAATCTCTTGAATAATTTATATACATTTTTATACTTTATATACTTTAAAAAACATTTTGGACATGGATAAGCCTGTACTACTGCTGACAGAATACAGACTCTTGGGCAAAATCTCCTTTTGACTTTCTAAGATGGATTTGCATTAGGCAAAATGTTTCACTTCCTTGAACTTCAAAGCCAAGGAGTCACTTTTCAAAATGCATCTTCTGTTGTATCATTAGCAAATATATCATACATTTCAACACAGGAAGATCCCATAAGCTATTTCAGCCAATTCAGTTAAATTTCGACCAGTGGACTTGGGGAACTCCCAGCTCTTGTTAAGAACTGCACTTCTATCTCCACCTGAACATACTAACAGGCGTACAACTGAGAATCTCAACCTATAGGTGACAGCTTTGAAATTAGACACTCTTTCAGTCTATGTTCTCAGTCCAATTGTCGGAACTTGAACATACAACCTTCTAACTCACAACTAATGCTTTCAGGCCTGAGCCTAGCTGATATCCACACCAGTTAACATGCGCTTTTAACAATTAACCTGTGCTCTCTTCTGGATTAGATGCTTTATCCAGGCACTCTCCCCATCTATATCTCATGCTGATTGACTTTCTACGCAATTATAACACAATAAATTTCTCACAAAACTCCTTCAGTTCTCTGCAAGCCACATCTTGAAGTAAAGATTATACATCATTATTTCATCCTTGTGAACTTTACCAACACCAGAACAATTAAAATTTAACAACAGAAATTGATGCTGCCTCACAGCACCTAGAGACATAGAGAACGCAGAACATAGAACAGTACAGCACAGGAACGGGCTCTTTGGCCCATGATGTTGTGCCAAACTAATTAAATTAGTAATCAAATGCCTGACTAAATTAATCCCTTCTGCCAATACAACATCGATATCCCTCAATTTCCTGCATATTCATGTGCCAATCTAAGACCCTCGAGTGCCTCTATCATAGTTGCCTCCACCACCACCTCTGGCAGCATATTCCAGGCACCCATGACCCTCTGTGTAAAAAATTTGCCCCACACATCTCCTTTGAACTTAACCCCTCTCACCTTAAATTCATGCCCTCTGGTATTAGACATTTCAACCCTGGGAAAAAGAAACCGGCTTTCTACTCTATCTATGCCTCCCATAACCTTATAAACCTCTGTCAGATCTCCCCTCAGCCTCTGCCGCTCCAGAGAAAACAACCCAAGTTTGCCCAACCTCTCCTTAATCCATATGCTCTCTAATCCAGGCAGCATCCTGGTAAACCTCTTCTGCATTCTCTTCAAAGCCTCCACATCTTCCTGTAATGGGATGACCAGAATTGAATGCGATACTCCTGATGCGGCCTAACTAGAGTTTTATAAAGCTGCAACATAACTTCCTGACTCTTGAACTCAGTTCCTCAACTAATAAAGGCACGCATGCCGTATGCCTTCTTTACCACCCTATCAACTTGTGTAGCCACTTTCAGGGAGCTATGGACTTGGACCCTAAGATCCCTCTGCATGTCAACACTGTTGAGAGTCTTGCCATCAGCAGCGTACTGTCCCTTTACATTTGATCTTCAAAAGTGCAACACCTCACATTCAGCCAGGTTAAACTCCATCTGCCATTTCTTCACCCTTATCTGCAACTGATCTATATCCCGCTGTATCCTTTGGCAGCCTTCTAATTATCCACAACGCCACCAATCTTCATATCATCTTCAAACTTACTAACCCACCCATCTACATTTTCATCCAGGTCATTTATATATATCAGAAACAGCAGAGGACCTAGTACGAATCCCTGTGGAACACCTCTAGTCACAGACCTCCAGCCAAAGTAAGTCTCATCGACCACTACCCTCAGCAAACCAGTTCTGAATCCAAACGATCAGTTCACCGTGGATCCAATGCATCTTAATCTTCTAGACGAGCTGCCCATAAGGGATCTTGTCAAATGCCTTACTAAGATCCACGTAGACAACATCTACAGCTCTACCTTCATCAATCACCTTCGTCACCTCCTCAAAAAACTCTATTAAGTTAGTAAGATGCAACTTGTCCCACACAAAGCCATGCTGATTGTCCCTAATTAGGCCACAGTTTTCCAAATGCTTATAAATCCTACCCCTAAGAACCCTCTCCAGTAACTTCCCTAACACTGGTGTGAGACTCACTGGACTAAAGTTTTCAGGATTATCCCTTTTTCCTTTGGGAGCGTGGCGACACTTGCTGGCTGCCCCCAGAACACTCTACACAAAAAATGCATTTCACTGTGTTTCAATGTACATGTGACTAATAAAGATATCTTATCTCATCTTATCCTACTTGCCAGTCCTCCAAGACCTCACCTATGGCTAGGGAAGACACGAAGATATTGGTCAAGGCCTCAGCAATCTCATCTCTTGCTTCTCTCAATAACCCGGGGTACATCCCATCAGGCCCTGGGGTCTTATCCATCATAATGTTCCTTAAGAGACCCAATACTAGCTCTATCTTGAAATGCCCTAGCATAATATCATGCTTCACACTGATCTCCCTATCCTCCACGTCCTTCTTGGTAAATACTGATGCAAAGTACTCATTTAGAGCCTCTCCCACATCCTCCACCTCCAGGCACATGTTCCTTCCTTTACCCTTGGGTGGTCCTACCCTCTCCCGAGTTATCCGCTTGATGTATGTATAGAATGCCTTGGGATTCTCTTTAGTCTAACTTGCCAAGGACTTCTCATGGCTCCTCCTGGCTCTCCTAATTCCCTTCTTGAGTTCTCTTCTGGCTTCTTTATAATCCTCAAGGATTCTGTTTGATTTTAGCTTCCTAAACCTTACATACGCTTCTTTTTTCTTCTTGACTAAATTCACCACCTCTCTCAAAATCCAAGGTTCCCTTACCCTCCCATCCTTGTCCTTCCTTCTTACTGGAACGTACCTGTCCTGTACTCTGTGCAGTTGGTCTTTAAACACCCTCCACATGTCAGATGTGGACTTGCCCAAAAACAGGTGTTCCCACTTCACTCTCCCTAGTTCCTGCCTAATGATCTCCTAATTTGCCCTGCTCCAATTTAATACTCTCCCGCAAGGTCCATACTTATCCTTATCTATAGCTATCTTAAAACTTAAGGAGTTGTGGTCACTGTTCCCTTACTGTTCTCCCACTGAAAGGTCAGTCACCTGGCCAGGCTCATTACCCAACACCAGGTCCAGTATGGCCCCTCCTCTTGTTGATTTAAGAAACCCTCCTGGATGCTCCCAACAAATTCTACCCCGCCTAAACCCCTTGCACTAAGGAGGTCCCAGTTTATATTAAGGAAGTTGAAGTCCCCCACAACAATAACCCTATTAGTTTTACACCTTTCCCTAATCTGCCTGCATATCTGTTCCTCTATGTCCTGGTGGCCATTGGGGTGGGGGGTGGCGGTGTCTGTAATATAATCCCATCAGAGTGATTGCACCTTTCTTATTTTTGAGTTCTACCCATATAGACTCAGTGGATGAGCCCTCCATTGTGTCCCCACTGATTGCCGCTGTGATATTGTCCCTGATTAGTAGTGCAACTCCCCCACCACCCACCACCCCCCACCCCCCCCCCCCTTTTACTTCCTTGTCTACCTTTTCTAAAACATTGAAACCCTGGAACATTAAGCACCCATTCCTGTCCCTCTCTCAACCAAGTCTTTGTAATGGCCACAACATCATAGTTCCATGTACTGATCCATGCTCTAAGTTCATCACCCTTACCCATAATACTCCTAGCATTAATATACACACACTTCAACCTGTCTGTCCCATCATGTCTATTACCTTACTCCTGCCTGTTCTTACTGGTCATGTCATCCATCTTCCTCTCAATCCCTCCACTTTCTGACCTGGTGCTCTGGTTTCCATCCCCCTGCCAAGCTCTCGAGTAGCACCAGCAAGCCTCCTGGCCAGGATGTTGGTTCCCCTCGAGTTAAGGTGCGACCCGTCCCTCTTGTACAGGTCACCCCTGCCCCAGAAGAGGTTCCAATGATTCAAGAACCTGAAACCCTTCCCCCTGCACCAGTTCCTTAGCCACACATTCATCCGTTCTATCTTTCTATTCCTATCCTGACTAGCACATGGCACTGGGACTAATCCAGAGATTACTACCTTCAAGGTCCTCTTTTCAACCTCTTTCCTAATTCCCTATACTCACTGCACAGGACCTCTTCCCCCTTTCTACCTATGTCATTGATGCCAATGTGCACCACGACCTCTGGCTGCTCACCCTCCCCATTGAGAATGTTCTGCACCTGCTCCAAGAAATCCTTGACCCTGACACTCGGGAGGTAGCCCACCATCCTGGTGTCTTTTTCGCAGCCACAGAATCTCTTGCATGTCTCCCTAACTATCAAGTCTCCTATCATTATTGCTCTGCCTGCCTTTAACCTTCCCTGCAGAGCCACAGAGCCAGCCACGGTGCCACTGACCTGGCTGCTGCTGCTGTTCTCTGATAGGTCATCCCTCCCTCCTCCCCCAGCACTATCCAAAGGGGTATACTTGTTGCTGAGAGGAATGGCCACAGGGGAATCCTGCACTGCCTGTCTCTTCCTCTTACCTCTTCTGGTGGTCACCCAGCTATCTGCAGCCTGTACCTTAGGTGTGACCACCTCACTAAAAGTCTTGTCTCTGATGCTCTCAGCATTCCAGACGATCCTAGTTGCATCCAACTCCAGCTCCAGTTCCTTCACATGGTCAGTCAGGAGCTGCAGCTGGGTGCACTTCCTACAGATGAAGTCATCAGGGACACTGGCAGTCTCTCTGATCTCCGACTGCCTTAACTGCCATCCCAGCTACTCTAATAGGAAATATAATAAGATAAGATAAGATAAGATAAGATAAGATATCTTTATTAGTCACATGTACATTGAAACACACAGTGAAATGCATCTTTTGCACAGAGTGTTCAGAGGGCAGCCCGCAAGTGTCACCATGATTCCGGCACCAAAGTAGCATGCCCGCAACTTCCTAACCTGTACGTCTTTGGAACGTGGGAGGAAACCGGAGCACCCAGAGGAAACCCACGCACACATGAGGAGAACGTACAAACTCCTTACAGACAGCGGCCAGAATTGAACCTGGGTCACTGGCGCTGTACTAGCGTTACGCTAACCTCTACACTACCGTGCCCTAAGGGAATTCTAAGGAAAACCTCACCAGCACCCACCTGCTCAGCCTCCTCTCACTGAAGCCTCCTGAAGCAAAGCCTCAGCACTTATACTCAACCACGGCACTTACAGCTCAAACACAGCCACACCCAAAAATGGCCAGTCTGCTAAAGCCTGCTTCCCTTTTATTTCATACCTGCAAAAAACAACTGGACAAACAAGATCTTAACTGAAAAACAACTTTCAAAAAGCTGCTGGCTCCTCCCCTCTTCTCCTCTGGCTGCTGCAACTAGACAAACAAGCTCTTAATTGAACGGGGTTCAATCCTAGTCCTCAGGTGCTAGCTGTGTGGAGTTTGCACGTTCTCCCTGCGACTTCATGGGTTCCCTCCGGGTGCTCCAGTTTCCTCCCACATCCCAAAGACATGCAAGTTGGTAGGTTAATTAACCGGTGTAAATTGCCCCTGGTGTGTAAGTTGGAGGGGGGTGGTGGTTGTGGTGGCGGGTAGGATCTGGGGATAGACCATGGAAATGTTGGGAGAATAAAATGAGTTAGGGTAGGATTTGTGTGAAAATGAGTGGTCAATGGTCAACAGGGACTCAGTGGGCCAAAGGGCCTGTTTCTGTACTGAATGACTCTATGACTGTATACTTGATCTGGCCTGTTGCCAACACTCACTAGCCGTCCTCCTCCCAAATAACCTCCAACCCTAACCTTCATTGTCTTTCCCACAGCCCCACTTATGTTTTGTGGCCTTGTGGTTGCAATGCACCTAAAGACCTGGCCACTGGCTGTACAGTGAGGCAGAGCAGGCCACAGGCACTGAAATGACCTCAGGTAGTGGCTCTTATGGACCTGCCTTTTGAACTCAATAAATATTTTGAGGTGTATTTAAAGGGAAACAAGACTAGATACCGAGTATTCCCAATACAAACCATCTCATGAGGCACAAGAGATTCTGCAGATGCTGGAATCTGGAGCAACACACAGAAGATGCTGGAGGAAGTCAGCAGGTCAGGCAGCATCTATGGAGGGAAATAAACAGTCAATGTTTATAAACCATCTCATTCCCTTATGCACACCCTCACCCCAGAATTAAGCTTCATTTAGAAGCAATTCACATCCATTTGGAAAAATCTGAAAAGGAAGCCGGGGAGAAAACTTCCAGAAATCTGAGATCAGAGGTGCATTAGGTTGACATCAGCTTTAGAATTAGTCAGTGTTTCCCTCCACAAGCAAGCCTGACACTACTATTTGGACAGGTACATAGATAGGAAAGGTTTAGAGGGATATGGGCCAAACACAGGCAAATGAGATTAGGGTACATGTGTATCTTAGTTGGCATGGCTGAGTTGGGCCAAAGGGCCTGTTTCCATGCTGTATAACTCTTTGAATCTATGAATCTATTGTTACCAGTGCCATATATGAATCTAGGCCTGATGAAAATTGTACATCATGGTTGCACCTCAGTAAGTTTCTACTTGAAAAGAATGTATTTCCTGATGGTTCAGTCAATCTTCCTGTGGTACGATAATCATCCTGCTTGATTAACATTCCATTCACCACCCTAGCCACTGGTGCGTAATGATCAGACTGTGTACCAGCAACAAAATGCACTGCAGTAACTTTCCTAGGCTGTTCCAACTGCACATCTCAAACCTGTGACAAAGGCTACACACAGGTGGAAACACCACCACTTCTCAGTTTCCCTCCAAGTCACACAACAGCCTGCCTTGGAAGTATATCGCTGTCCCTTCATTGTTGCTGGGTCCTGGAACTCGCTCCCCAGCAGCACTTTGTAGCCATCTTCACCAGAAGTATTAAGGAAATTCATGAAGGTATTTCTGCACCACCTTCTCAAGAGCACTTAGTGATAGATAATAAATAGTCTTGCCAGCAACACTCATGTCCTGAAAAAAATTATTTAGAAAGATTTCCCACAGTTCCTCTGAGTACTTGGACATATCTCATTTATCTGCTGAATTGCTCAATCTACTATAGGATTTGGAGCAAACTCAATCCAAATTAAATGAGTAATCTTCTCAACGTAACATAAGATTCATTAGAATTTCACAGAAATGAATTAGCATATGAGAGCTATTTCATTATAAATGAAAGTTCTGTATCTTCAAATACGCATCAATGTTCACAGTATACACATGACATTATGTACCTGATAACTGGTACACTGAACGTTGCTATTGATATCAGCATCCTGATGAAGGGTCTCGGCCCAAAACGTCAACTGTTCATTTCCCTCCATGGATGCTGCCTGACCTACTGAGTTCCTCCAGCATTCCATGTGTATTGTTATTTACAAAAGCTTGCTGTGTGCGTAAACTGGTTGTCAAGTTCTCCAGGTTACAACATTGACCATAGCTCATTGCTTATAAAGTGCTTCAGGGCATTCTGAGATAATTATAAATATCTATTTGCATGTAGTATTCTATATATAATAATAGTGATATTATGATATCTGTGCAGAATAATCCACGTACATTGTACTAGACCAGATGGATAGAATTTGTACACATACCAAAGCATATGATAAATGTCTTGGCACACACCCTTGTGGTAATTTTACTAACTGCAGCCTGTATATATTTATTAATTTCAACATACTTTTAAAGTTAATGTTAATTTTATATTTTGAACTGTAAGCCATTATATGGTCCAGTGGATAAATGAACCAAATACACCACAAAGTTTGGGCTTCTGATATTAGCAGACCCCAGCCAGAATAGTGCAGGCAGTATTAGAACTGCCCAAGGTTGCTAAACCCAAACACAACATGTGCCTATTGGTGCAAAGTTCATTTTTGTGGATATTGGGGTGGAGTGGAGCTGTTAGAGTGTCACCTTTGTTGTGTTGTACTTTCAAACAACACACGGGCTTATTGTAAAGACACACAGCTGAGGGACGAGCACTTGGGTGTGACTATCAAAAGACCATGAGCTTTGAGCTGGTGGAGGATGGTGGAAAGGAGGAGCAATGCAGGAAAAATCTTTACTTGCAATTTAATAATTAAAAGTGAAAATGCACAATCCATCTTATCTGTCATTGACTGGTAGTTATTGATTAGAATTTGTGGTTATTTTGCAGTTACAGAAACCTTCTTGCTTTTCCAAAATTACATCAATACCAACCACTGACAAATATAGATCAGCCAGATAATGTCAGATCCTTTGTCCTTGTTGCCTCTCCTATTCACATTTAATGATAAAGCCACATTACTGAAGAATAGTCCAATGAGCAAAGTGAAATATGCAAATCTACTGCATGATGAATTACTTGTCCAGAGAGCTTTTAATGTTGATATATGGGCTCTACTGAGTTAAGTGATATCAGTCAGAGATGCGTTTGAATGCCATTGATCTGTGTTATGGGACAAGAAAAAGAAAATTCACCCTTGATTACCATTGTTAAGGACAAACACAAGGATTGGTTTGTGGTTGTACTCACATTCAGTTCCATTGAAATCAATGTACACAGAAGAGTACAACCAGAAACCAATCCTTGTGTTTACTGTTTACTGTTTACTGCTTACTGCTCACAACCACAATGAATTTTTCCTTCCAAGAATCAGGGAGATATGTTGGGGAAAAATCTACTTATTTTCTAGACTATGCGGCTGATTCTTCTAGGAAATATTACTTCTTTCCTCTGATCCTCCTTTCTTACTGTCAGTGGAGAGATAGATATGTATGAAATTGTAATCCAGTACAGATCAGCATCTTCTGGAGAAATGGAGATAAAAGTTAGAGGGGGCTGAAATCTTCTAACAGTCACTTCAATTATCACTGATTATAATATCATAGAAAATGAAAAAATCCAGCATATCCAACACCAAACTAGCACCTGCACTGTACTTTTTCTGTAACCTAAATGCTATATTCTGTTTTCTTTGCAATTATGAATGGCATGATCTGTCTGGATGGCACGCAAAACAAAAGCTTTTCACTGTATCTCAGTACATGTGACAATAACAATAAACAAAAATATCAGTACTAATCTGATAATTGATGGGAAGCACATTCAAAAAGTTACAAGTTCAGGTATCTGGGATCAAACGTTGAGCGGAATGCATTCTTAGATAATCCACTGAATAAAAACAGGGGACACAAACCGGAAACTGGTGACAGGAATATCAGGCAATGGGAGGCTTTCAGTGAAGCTGGCATAAGCCTGTATCCAGTGTTATTGTGGAGACATAGGGCCTGAATAAAACTCAAGGAAAGAGATGAGGAAGAGATGAGAATTTTCTGATGGATGTTTGAAGTGACAAAGTAAGGAATATCCATAACTAGGGAGTGGAGAAGGTAGAAGGGCATCGAAGAAAGTTCCAAGTGAAAAGACTGATATGAAATGGGCATGTGGGCATGGGAAAATTACTTACCAAAATGGCATGACCAGTGAGAAGAGAAAACCAAAGTAGAGATGGTGATAGAGCAAAGAGAGACTTGAGAGAGAAAGACTTACAAGAAAAGGCACGTAGTTGTGCATATGACAATAAACTCGACTTTAGCTTTGGCCTATCACCAGAGCCTGCAGAGAGGCAGCATCAGCAACAGTGACCGTGTTAATGCGGGACAAGGGAGAGAAGAAGAACGTACGGAGGAGGAGTTGGATGAAAGAAGTGGTGAGCTGATTCTTCTACTTTTGATTGTTTGATGTTTGTGTTTAGAGTTCTCAAGCCAAATGGTTATAGACAGAAAGGAACAATTGTCAGATAGATAGCGTGTCATTTCTTCACCCGCCGACTCTGAGGCTGTTTGCCCACTTCTACTTCATCGTGGCAGGCAGTTCTTTTCAGTTACCAACATTCATTTCCTTGCTTTGCCAACTAAATTTGATCGCAACAAAGCTGCAGCAGAAAAGGACAACGATGAAAGGCTCTACCTCTTTCAAAAGGGAACTGGAAAGAGAACATAACTAGCAGGAAAAGAGAAGTAGATGGGACTGTTGTCATTTAGTGTCTGGAACCAACTCATGGGGCCAAATGGACCTCTGTGATGTAATGATTCCATGATTCTAATAGCAATCAAATGAGGGTATTATTACAAAAAGAAAAACCTTACACTTATAATGAAGTAACTCACATCCTTGGGTATTTTACTTCCAGAGTGTTACTCTTGAAATGCCAATTTTAATTGCTTTTTAAGCAAATGCAGCCACTATTTTCTGCTAAGCAGAGTCAAACAAAGGGAAATGTCAAAATGCGAGGAGAAAATGTTGAGTAGGATGGTGGCTTCCTTTTCCTTGAATATAGGAAGTCAGGAATCACTGCTGCCCAGTAGACCGAGAGTTTTGTGCCAGATGTAAGGCCTTGATCTTCAAAAACCCTTTACCTCAATCAACTAAATGCTCCATTGGGACACAGAAATTAATTGTGAATTTCATCATCAATGTATTCCTTTGTTGAAAGATAGCTCATGAGATGTGGGAATTTTTATTGTCAGTGTACAGAGAGAGCAGTTTGCTGAGGACCATTGCCTTCTGTGTGAGGCCTATAAGGCCCCTCCTCTTTAGCTCAGCCTCCAAACATGTGGTTGGCAAATGTCATTTGTATGCTGCATCTTAACAGCTGAGGTGGGAGTGACATTGTTTGGAGTGCAGATGCTATGGATTGAATGGTTTCCCATTAGTCCTGCCAGTAGCAAATAAGGAGCAGCAAAAAGGATTGAATACAGGGTCTGGGCAATGATGCTTCCTCTTTTGGCAAGAGTCTTCACTAAAATTGGCTCTATTTTTGACCCACTGGTTAGGATCATGAGAAACATGCTTCTGAGACTTGCCTACTCTAAGCAGGTGACTCAAGGCATTGGAAAGATACCACCAATGTTATCACCACCAAACTCCTTTAAATGCAATGGCACGGTAAGTGAACCAATGTCAGTGACATTTCCCAGGCTAACATCCCCAAAACCTGGGCCTCAATTATACCCATTTGGCTCTGTTGGGCAGGTCAAGTCATTTGCATGCCTAATGCCAGACTCCCAAAATAGACATAATATTCTGAGTTCTGTCATGGGCAGAAATTACCAAGTTATGTAGATCCTAACCAGTGGGTCAAAAATAGAGCCAATTTTAGTGAAGACTCTTGCCAAACGAGGTGCTTAGATCGAGTGGACAGTCAAAGACTTTTTCCCAGGGCAACAATGGATAACACGAGGGGACATAATTTTAAGGTGATTGGAGGAAGGTATAAGGGGGATGTCAGGGTTAAGTTTTTTACACAGAGAGTGGTGGGTGTGTGGAACGCACTGCTGGCAGAGGTGGTGGGGGCAGATACATTAGGGACATTTAAGGGACTCTTAGATAGACACATGAATGATAGAAAAATAGGGGGCTATATGGGATGGAAGGGTTAGAGCAGGATAAGATGTCGGCACAACATTGTGGGCCGTAGGGCCTGTACTGTGCTGTAGTGTTCTATGTTCTATGGCGCCAAGCAAGGATGCGTCATTGCCCAGACCCTTTATTCAATCGTTATTGCTGCACCTTATTTCCCACTGGTGTAGAGTTAATCCACAGAACTAGTGGATCAAATGCCTCCTTCTGTTTTGTATCTATTCTATGATTCTGTTCTGGATGGATTTTAAGGAGCACCTTAAAAGAAGAGAGAGAAATAGCAAGGTAGATCAGCAGAGGTGACTTGGCATGGCCAGCAATGGCTCAACAATTAAATTTCTGGACAAGGCCATCACTGGACAAGTACAAATGTGTCAAAGAGTTATCAGAATCTCAGAGAAGGGGTGATATCTTGGAGCATTCTCAAATTAAGGGAAAGAATTTTAAAAGTCGTATTATCTCACAGCAAATATGGATCATTACATACTGGGGTCGTAGGTGATCAGGACATGGTGGCAGTTTGGTGTGAGATATTAATAAATGGAAGTTTAAAGTGTGTATAATGGGAGAAACCACCCATGGGTATATTGGTAGAGTCAAGCCTAGAGGTAACAAGTGCACAGAAGAGAGTTTCAGTTGACAATGAAGTGAGACAGGTCAGTATGCAAGCTGAGTATAATGACAACCAATATTTTCACAAGATTTGAGAACTGGTGTCCAAAGTCAATTTGGACAGGAATTTGGACTGTCACCCCTAATGACTAGGTTCTTTAGAATTGAAAAAAAAATTCATTGCTTGGAAGGGGTTTTGTAGATATGGGTAAACCTATCTGAAATGATGACTGAACCAGAGAAACACCTCTGTTGAGTTGCTTGGAATATTTTGTTGTGTAATACCTGTAATTGTAAAACAATTTTTTCTTTGTCACCCAGAATGGTGATTGGGCAGGGAGAAGGGTGATGCAATTAAGTACCAAGTATGTAAAGGTACAAAGAAGAAACATTTACATGTATGAATTGACGGCAGGGAATGGGAGTTGGGCAGTCGCCCCTCAGAAATGTGGGGAGAATGCTGGGCTGAATGGCCTTCTCCAGTGCTGCAGCATTAAGTTATTTCAAAGTAGAAAGATGATGTAGACTTTGACAATCAATAAAACATTAATATGACGGTGGGGATTTTAAAATTAATTCTCAGTGCACGTTATACATGGCTCCTCACTGGTTTCAATACAATGACGCGACCTTACAAAGATGGCTGTTAATTGACTTGACCTTACAACGATGGTTGCTAATTGACTTGACCTTACAAAGATGGCTCCCTATAGCCCCTTCGCTACCTTACAAAGATGGTGAGGACCGGGCTGCCCTCGCACCGGTGATCACGTGATCTAAACCCAGCCGTATGTTGTGCGACTGCGACAGGGAGGTGGCGTAAAGTGGCCGTGTTTTGCGACGTGCCCTTCTGTGGTGCTGCGCCCCCGGAGCCGGAGGTAAAGGCGTTCGGTGGGGCGGGGTCCGGGGATAGAAGCGGGGCGCAGGCCCGAGCGGCCGTTGGCCGCCGCTCCCGGGCACCTGATGGCGGACCGGTGGTGGGGGGAAACGGGCGGTGGAACTGCTGCTGGAGGCCCCGATAAAACACGAAGGTCATCCTTCTCCCCCTTCTACTCCCGGCGATCCCTCACAGGATCTCCCCCCGCGATCCCTCCCCCCCGCGATCCCTCCCCCTGCGATCCTTCCCAGTGATCCCCGCGATCTCTCCCAGGATCTCCAACCGCCCCCCTCCCCCCACCATTCATCCCAGGATCTCCCCCCCCATGATCACTCAGTGATCCCAACTCTTCCTCTCCCCCCTTCCTTCCAGTGTTCCCTCTTGGGATCTCCCCTGGCGATCCCTCGCAGGATCCCTGAGTGATCTCTGCAGGATCCTACATGCCAGAATCCTCCACAAACACCCCACCCTGTCTCTCCTCCCAGACCATTTCCACTGCTACCTCCCCATCCCAGAAACCCTCCATTTGCCCCTTCCCCTACGACTATTCACCGCCACTATTTCCAAAAGCTGCCACCGGCCTGGTACTCCTGGTTCATTGTGCGAGGAGTACTCTGCAGATAAGTCTCCGGCTTCTGCCTTGTATGGTGGTGATATGGCAGCCCCTTTATCCTCCTTCGTTGCATTTATTGTTGGAATTGTGCTCGCTATCAAACTGGCAACTTTACATCATGACTTTTCGCTAGGTTTTGACCTCATCCAATGAGTCATACAGCATGGAAACAGGCCCTTCGGCCCAACTGATCCATGTCAATCAAGATTCCCATCCAAGCTGGTCCCATTTGCCAACATTTGGCCCATAACCTTCTAAGCTTCCCTATCCATGTACCTGTCCAATTGTCTTTTAAATGTTGTTATTGTACCTGGCTCAACCACTTCCTCTAGCAGCTTATTCCGTATACGTACCACTGTTGATGTAAAAAAAAGGAAATTTTAAGTTGCTCCTCAAGTCTCTCACGTGTTGCTCAATGTTGCTCCTTAAATCTCTCCCCTCTCACCTTAAACCTATGCCCTCTAGTTCTTGATTCCCCAATTTTGGGGAATTGCCTTAAAACCCTGTTTTAAGTTTTATGATCTTTATCCAATGTATTTGTTCTGCAGCTGAATGTACATTTTGTTTCACAGACAAGTTCTGATACACTCTGATGATGGCAAGTCAGCTTTTTAAGAAACTTACTCTGTTTGGCAGCAAACATCGAGTCAAGGTGTTAGCTGTTTCCTGTGGAGGATTATTTGCTGCCAATGCTTTCTGTCATGTATTTCCCCAACGGACGTATGGAAAATTGTATCAAGCTTGGTCAAAGGGAGTACCTGCTGAACTTCCAGACAAGTTGCAAGATACTTTCCAAGAGGTGCTTAAGGATGCTGGAGTAGAGTCCACACAGAATTATACAGCCTTTGCTGCCTTCAGCTTTCAGCCTGTGAGTGCAGGTGTTCCCTGGCTGCCTTGTGGGACACTGATTGGCATCCCTGTCAACTTCAACAGCACAGGTGAAGATGGGCAAGGAATAACCAATCGAATTGTCATGATTAATGGCAGAGACATCAAGTGGGACAGCGAGGTGGGAAAATCTCTCAGAGAATCCCTCACCTTTTCATCTGATGCGCAGAAGTTTGCCATTGCAAGAGAGGTTATGTACTTGCAAAGTAATGGCCCTGTCCTTCAATCCGTGGTAGCACCAGCCTGTTTAGCAGGCACGTACATGACTGGTTTGGCAGCAAAGCAAGCCCTTGGGCTTTACTCCGGCCCCTTTTTATTACGAGCCTTTTTTAACCTGGCTGCGGCAGCGACGGGTTTTGTGGGTTATTTTATTTTTTCTGATGCAGTTAGTCACTGGCTTGACTACAGATCAGACCACTGGACAGCTACGATATCAAAGAGTTACGCCAAGGGAGGCATTGAGTTTTATGATAAAATTCTTGCACGAAATCGAACTTTTCGTTCCCTTCTAGGCAAAAGGGGAATGGAAATGTATGCAACAAATGGAAACCTTTTCCCAAAGCATTGGTTCAGACTAAAACATGCTCCTTACACCGCCAGGAAGGAGATGATTGAAAACACCCTGAAGGATTGCTGGATGTGAAATTGAATTGATGGTATTTATTTGCATGCCTCCATGAGTCACGTGAACAGTTTCACTTGACTCTCATCCCAATTTTGTGTTTCACTGAACCACTTTGACCTCAGCTTTCTGTGAGAACCATCTCTACTACCTCCCATCATTACAGAAAGACAATTATGAATTAAAAACTGTTAAACAGAGCTAAAATGAAATATGTCAATGTTGGTTATAATAATGTCAAAAATCAAAGATGTCCTCAACTTGCTTTTCAGTTGCTAGTATTTCTAAAGCCTAAGCCATGCAGGGCTGAATTCTTGTTCATTGACAAAAATGCCAAAACACATATTGGGTTTCGTGAAAATTGAATGTAAAATATACAGAAATATAGAAGTTGATTATCTGATATCCTGAAGTTTTTGTCTGATTATGGAGAAAAAATATTCAGTTCCATTTTAATTTTGATTGTTCACAAGTAGGCACATCCATGATGTTATGGAAATTATGTAGCCTATTAGAACTTGTTAACTCAGTCCAGTTTTGCTTGTTTTCTTATGTTGACTAGTGAGAACATTTTTTTTGGAGGAGGAAATTGAGATGATTGAAGTGTTTAAAGTTGAGTAAAAGCATAAATAGGCAGATGAATTGAATTTAAAGGTCAGACTTTTTTCACTATTCACTATAAAAGTCACAATAACCCTGATTTCTGGTTAGTAGTGGGCAAAAACAGGGATGGAAAATCTCTGCCTCCCTCCATTGGTGATGTACCAACCGCAGTCAGTGGCCCAGATTTCCCCCAGAAATGTCTCCAGTGGTGTGAGTCTGCACATTAAAGATTTGACTTATCACAGCTGTCACATTGAAACGTTGGTAATGGATGGCGGCCTAAATTATCTGTGTTTAAAAGAAGAATTTTGGAGTTTGCTTCTCCAGTCCACAGGCTACTTTTTATTCCAGGTTTCAGATAACAACCTAGTGCATTCAGTCACGGAGCTCATTGGTGTGGAAAATGCATGGGTACAAAGTTGATTAATTACACTAACAAGATGTTACAGAACTTACGTTTTACCAACAGATTTAAAAAGAGTCACTGTCAATAAATATTCATGAAGAAATATATCTCTAAAGCACTGCAAACTGGAAGGTTGACCATCTATACTTACGTATGGCTCTGTCTCCCAGAGGTCATCCAGAAACAAAGATCTGAAATTCCAGGTGGGGAGCTGTGCCAGACTTGTGCCTGCATTTGCACCCGCTAATGTTCTCCAGACCTCAAATGGTCAGAAATTTGTGTAGCTCATGTGAATAAAATTTATGGATAGGGCTGGCATTTTGTACAAAAATGGAGAACATAGAAGCTGGAGCAGAGTAGGCCTCATACCTGATCGAATAAGATGATGTCTAATCTTTTACCTCAGTCCCACTTTCCCAATCTTCCACCGTATCTCTTTTGATTGTTATGGACTCAGTGAAAGTCCCTTTAAGATAGAGAGTGTGTGTGTATGTGTGTGTGGGGCGTGCTTACGTCAATAGAAAAAGGACGTAATGACGTTGTTGAAGAAGTTAGAAGAAGAAGGAGGGAGAGAGAGAGAGAAGGGAGAGAGACACCCGCCTGCTAGTTTTCTCTATCGATGCATGAGAAACAATAACTGTCTGCCACTGAAATCCATGTATGGAACTTGGAAGTAATCCGGTGGAGTTCACTTTGTTGCTGACCTGTAGAAGGAAACAGGTATTTGTGTGTGGACGACCACGATTCAGATGCTTTTCGGGGTGAGGAAGTCACTACCGAGTAAACACTGAAGTGTCGCTTGGGTTCCATCGTGGAACATTTGGATCTCGTATTTACTCTCCCTATGTTTCTCTACATCTACGTCTTATCTTCAGACAACGGTGGTTGTTGAAGAAGCCCTTGCTCATGTTTCACCTTATGGCTTGCGGAACTGAACTTTAAGAACCATTCCTGAACTTGGAGTTTGGGACTTTGTCACACACACACGACGAGTTTAGTTTTGGGGTTAACGTTCAAGGTTTAACATTTTTGAATTCTAACATACTAACATTTTTACTTTTATTTTACGTATTATTATAAGTAGTGACTAATAAAATAGTTTTTAACACTGAATCATGCTCAGTGTGTTTCGTTTGTTGCTGGTTCGTGACAAAATTGGGGGCTCGTCCAGGATAGTTCCCAAGGTTAACGAGATTCGTCCGGGATCCAATCCAAAGATTAACGAGTGTCGTCTGGGATCGTTCCCCAGATTGACAAGATTTGTTCGGGATTCAATCCAAAGATTGTTGAGGGAGGTCTGATAAATTCTTTCTAATTGGCTTGTGTGTGTGGAAACCAGCAGCAATGGATATTAAGGCATTTTTGGAGTCACCAACCCTACAGGGATTGGAGATGGTGAAAAAGGATGATTTGATAAAGATTGCTACAAAGCTAAACCTTACAGAAGTAAAGCAGTCTATGAGAAAAGCAGTTATTCATAGAATGATAGTTGACTATTATTTGGAGAAGGAAGTGTTTGAGTTGAGTGAGGTAGTTGAGTTTCCTGAGAGTAAATCAGTAATTTCTGATGTGACTTTTCAACCAGTGGAGTTGGAGGATCTGGAGGAGGAAGAATTAGAACAGTTAGAAGAGTTTTCTGGGGGTGAGTCAGAGAGACCTGTTAGACAGGTGCAGATAGCAAAGATGGAGTTAGAACAAACGCGACTGAAGGTGGAGTTGGGGCAAAAGAGATTAGAGGCTGAACGAGAGCAAACCCAGTTGAAGTTAGAGGCCGAACAAAAGATAACTCAGATGAAGTTAGAGGCTGAACGGGAACGAGAGCTAACTCGGATGAAGATAGAGGCTGATCTAGCAATGAAGCAGATGGAATTGAAGAGGATGGAGCTGGATAGTGAGGAGAAGGAGAAACAGAGGCAGCATGATTTACAAATGATGCAAAAGAGTGTGGAATCTGATTCTGATGATGGTTTTTCAGCCAGCAGGGAGGTTCGATTAGTCCCTTCTTTTGAGGAAGATCAGGTTGATCAGTATTTCCAACATTTTGAAAAGGTTGCTGTGAGTTCAAACTGGCCAAAGGAAGGATGGGCTCTTATGGTACAGAGTGTGATTAAAGGTAAAGCTCAAAAAGCTTATTCTGCTTTGTCTGTTGAGGATGCAGCTGATTATACCAAGGTAAAACAAGCTATATTGAAGGCCTATGAATTGGTACCTGAAGCTTATAGACAAAAATTCAGAGACTTGAGGAAATCTGCAGATCAGACTTATATGGAATTTGCCAATGGAAAGAGAATATGTTTTGAACGATGGTACATGGCTAAAAATGTAGATGGGGATTTTGATAAATTGAAAGAATTGATACTAGTGGAAGACTTTAAAAGATGTGTTCCAGCTGAGATAACTACATATTTAAATGAAAAGTGTTACAGACTCAGTGAAAGTCCCTTTAAGATAGAGAGTATGTGTGTGTGGGGCGTGCTTACGTCAATAGAAGATAAAGGACGTAATGACGTTGTTGAAGAAGTAAGAAGAAGAAGAAGGAGAGAGAGAGAGAAGGGAGAGAGACACCAGCCTGCTTGTTTTCTCTATCGATGGATGAGAAACAATAACTGTGTTTGCCACTGAAATCCATGTATGGAAGTTGGAAGTAATCCGGTGGAGTTCACTTTGTTGCTGACCTGTAGAAGGAAACAGGTATTTGTGTGTGGACGACCACAGTTCGGATGCTTTTCGGGGTGAGAAAGTCACTACCGAGTAAACACTGAAGTGTCGTTTGGGTTCCATCGTGGAACATTTGGATTTCGTATGTACTCTCTCTATGTTTTTCTACATCTACGTCTTATCTTCAGACAACGGTGGTTGTTGAAGAAGCCCTTGCTCATGTTTCACCTTATGGCTTGCGGAACTGAACTTTAAGAACCATTCCGGAACTGGGAGTTTTGGACTTTGTCACACACACACACGAAGAGTTTAGTTTTGGGGTTAACGTTCGAGGTTTAACATTTTTTGAATTCTAACATACTAACATTTTTACTTTTATTTTACGTATTATCATAAGTAGTGATTAATAAAATAGTTTTTAACACTGAATCATGCTCAGTGTGTTTCTTTTGTTGCTGGTTTGTGACAAAATTGGGGGCTCGTCCGGGATAGTTCCCAAGGTTAACGAGTGTCGTCTGGGATTGTACCCCAGATTGACGAGATTTGTTCGGGATTCAATCCAAAGATTTTTGAGGGAGGTCTGATAAATTCTTTTTAATTGGCTTGTGTGTGTGGAAACCAGCAGCAATGGATATTAAGGCATTTTTGGAGTCACCAACCCAAAAAGGATTGGAGGTGGCGAAAAAGGATGATTTGATAAAGATTGCTACAAGGTTAAACCTTACAGAAGTAAAGCAGTCTATGAGAAAGGCAGATATTCAGAGACTGATAGCTGGCCATTATGTGGAAAAGAAGCTGTTTGAGAAGGAAGTGTTAAAACAGTTTCCTGGCAGTGAAATAGCAATTTCTGAGGCACAGGTGCAGCTGGCAAAGATAGAGGCTGAACGAGAACAAACCCAGTTAAAGATAGAAGCTGAACGAGAGCAAAAGAGATCAGAGGCTGAACGGGAATGAGAGCTAACTCGGATGAAGTTAGAGGCTGAACGGGAACTAATTCGGTTAAAGTTTGAGGCAGAGGAGAAGGAAAAACAGAGGCAGCATGAGTTACAAATGAAGCGTAGGAGTTTGGAATCTGATTCTGATGATGGTTTTTCAGCCAGCAGGGAGGTTCGATTAGTCCCTCCTTTTGAAGAAGATCAGGTTGATCAGTATTTCCAACATTTTGAAAAGGTTGCTGTGAGTTCAAACTGGCCAAGGAAAGGATGGGCTCTTATGGTACAGAGTGTGATTAAAGGTAAAGCTCAAAAAGCTTATTCTGCTTTGTCTGCTGAGGATGCAGCTGATTATACCAAGGTAAAACAAGCTATTTTGAAGGCCTATGAATTGGTACCTGAAGCTTATAGACAAAAATTTAGAGACTTGAGGAAATCTGCAGATCAGACTTATATGGAATTTGCCAATGGAAAGAGAATATGTTTTGAACGATGGTACATGGCTAAAAATGTAGATGGGGATTTTGATAAATTGACAGAATTGATACTGGTGGAAGACTTTAAAAGATGTGTTCCAGCTGAATTAACAACATATTTAAATGAAAAGGCAGTGGAAACTTTACAAGAAACTGCTAGGTTGGCAGATGATTATGCTTTAACCCATAAATCCAAATGGGGACAACCTAAAACCTTTCAAAAGAGTACAAAGACAATCCAGGTAAACCGGAGATTAAATTGGGAGGTAATCAAAAAAGGAAAGGATGAAAAGAAGCCAGGGCTGGAGAAACCTGTTGAGCGTACTTGTTATTACTGTAGGAAACCTGGCCACGTGATATCTAATTGTGCCCTTTTGAAGAAAAAGAAGGAAGCTGGGCCCAATGCTTGCTTTCAGACAATTAAAAATCAAAAAGGTTTAGGAGATGCTGTTAAAGATCAGTCCTTGCAAGAGGGAAAAGCGGAAAAGTTGGAGGAGGTGAGAAAAGAATTCTGTTCGTATGTATCAGAGGGTTTTGTTTCACTGAATGATGAGTCACCCCAGGTGCCAGTGAAAATTCTTAGAGATACTGGGGCTAGTCAATCTCTCTTGCTGGACAGTGTTTTAAATTTTGGTGAAGAAAGTGACACTGGTGAAGTAAATCTAATATGAGGCGTTACAGATGACACCATGTCTGTCCCTTTTCACAGGGTGATTTTAAAGTCAAAGTTCGTAGAAGGACCAGTCGAGATAGGGATAAGACCTAGTTTGCCAGTGGAAGGAGTTTCTTTGTTATTGGGGAAATGACCTTGCAGATGGAGAAAGTGATCCTGTGGTACGGTTAACGACCAAACCAAGGATTGATGAGTCTGAGAATGATCCAGATGTTTACCCATCATGTGCGGTGACTCGAGCTAGAGCTAAAGAATTAGCCAAGACAGACAGTCCGATGCAGTCTGATGTGGTTCCTTGTGACAGTCCTAAACAGGAAGAAAATTATGATGCCTTATCTGAGACTTTTCTGTCTTCACTGGAGGATCAACATCCTTATAGTGAGCCTGAATTTAAAGATTTGTCTTTGTCGAGGAAGGATTTTATGGTGGAACAGACAAAGGACCCTGAGTTGACAGAATTGAAAGAAAAAGCTCTCTCATGTGAGGAGATTGAAAAAGTGCCAATTGGATATTATGTCAAAAATGGAGTTGTTAAGAGAGCAATGGGTTAATGAGGAAGTGCACTTGAGTCTGTTGGACTATGTCCAAAAATTTAAAACTCGGTTGGAGAGAGTCTGCCAGCTAGCGAGAGAGAATTTGAAAACCAGCCAGATAAGAATGAAGACATATTTTGATAGACGTGCTCGGCCTAGGACATTTGCAGTGGGGAAAAAGGTGTTGGTATTTTTCCCTAGCCAAAATAATCCCTTGCAATCTCGTTTTTCTGGACCCTATGTTATTGAATCTCGAGTGACTGATTTAACATATATAATCAAAACACCAGATAGACGCAAGAAAACACAACTCTGTCATGTAAACATGCTAAAACCTTGTTATGAGAGGGATTCAGTGGTGGCCTTGGTGGATGATGTAAAGGTTGTTTCTAGAATGCCTGATGTTGATGTTGAGGAAGGCCAATTTAGACCAAATATTGTTCCATTAAAACTAAAAAACCAAAATATCATGGAGAACCTTGAAACGAAGTTGGACCATTTACAAGTTTCACAAAAACAACAGATGAGAGAATTAATTTTAAAATTTAAAAATCTGTTCCCAGATGTTCCAAACAGAACATCGATAATTACCCATGATGTTGATGTTGGGGATGCAAAACCAATCAAACAACACCCATATCGAATGAATGTGGAAAAAAGTAAACTTGTTGATCAGGAAATAAAATACATGTTGGAGAATGATATTATTAGACATTCTACTTCAAATTGGAGTTCGCCCTGTGTTATTGTACCTAAACCTGATGGAACTGTTAGATTTTGCACAGATTACAGGAAAGTGAATGCTGTAACAAAGTCAGATGCTTACCCTATTCCTAGGGTGGATGATTGCATAGATAGAGTGGGAAAGGCAAAATTTCTTACAAAGATTGACCTATTAAAAGGGTACTGGTGTGTTCCATTAACAGATAGAGGAAGGGAGATTTCAGCCTTTGTAACCCCTTCTGGATTGTATGAATACAATGTTTTGCCATTTGGAATGAAAAATGCTCCGGCAACATTTCAAAGAATGATTAATTCAGTGATTCATGGGTTAAAACATACAGATGCCTACATTGACGACTTATTGACTGGGAATGATACTTGGGAAGATCACATATCTGCGTTAGAAAGGTTGTTTGAAAGACTTTCTGAGGCTAACCCTACAGTTAACTTGGCTAAAAGTGAATTTGGCCATGCCACTGTGACGTATCTTGGTTATGTTGTAGGTCGAGGCAAGCAAGCTCCTGTTCAGGCAAAAGTTCAAGCAATATTTGAGTTCCCTATTCCCACAGGTACGAGGACTGTTATAAGATTTTTGGGAATGGTTGGATATTACCGAAAATTTTGTAAAAATTTTGCTGATATTGCTCTTCCCCTAACTAATCTTCTGAAGAAGGGAGTAAAGTTTGTTTGGACAGATTCTTGTCAAGAAGCATTTGAGAAGCTGAAAGCCATTTTATGCTACCATCCTGTGCTCAAAACACCTGACTTTGAAAAGCCATTTTCATTAGCAGTAGATGCCAGTGATGAAGCTGCAGGAGCTGTGTTGTTGCAGAAGGGTGACCTTGATGATATTGACCATCCTGTAGCTTACTTTTCAAAGAAATTTAATGAGCATCAAAAGAATTATTCCACCATAGAGAAAGAATTACTGTCGCTTGTTTTAGCCTTGCAACATTTCAGTGTATATGTCTGCACTGCTCAGAAACCATTGACTGTATATACAGATCATAACCCATTGGTGTTTCTGAGCCGAGTCAAAAACAAGAACAGAAGGCTGTTAAACTGGAGTTTAATTTTGCAAGAGTTTGATCTCATGATAACTCACATTAAAGGCAAAGATAATGTGATTGCTGATTATCTTTCCCGATGTTAAATGGGAAACATGTAGCTGTACTAATCTGATAGTCTCTAGTTGTGTAGCATGATAATTATTAACATTACTAACTGTATGCACGGTTAAAATTTTCTTGGGAAAATTTTTTTTAGGTGGGAGGTGTTACGGACTCAGTGAAAGTCCCTTTAAGATAGAGAGTGTGTGTGTATGTGTGTGTGGGGCGTGCTTACGTCAATAGAAGATAAAGGACGTAATGACGTTGTTGAAGAAGTTAGAAGAAGGAGGGCGAGAGAGAGAGAAGGGAGAGAGACACCAGCCTGCTAGTTTTCTCTATCGATGCATGAGAAACAATAACTATGTCTGCCACTGAAATCCATGTATGGAAGTTGGAAGTAATCCGGTGGAGTTCACTTTGTTGCTGACCTGTAGAAGGAAACAGGTATTTGTGTGTGAACGACCACGATTCAGATGCTTTTCGGGGTGAGGAAGTCACTACCGAGTAAACACTGAAGTGTCGCTTGGGTTCCATCGTGGAACATTTGGATCTCGTATTTACTCTCCCTATGTTTCTCTACATCTACGTCTTATCTTCAGACAACGGTGGTTGTTGAAGAAGCCCTTGCTCATGTTTCACCTTATGGCTTGCGGAACTGAACTTTAAGAACCATTCCTGAACTTGGAGTTTGGGACTTTGTCACACACACACGACGAGTTTAGTTTTGGGGTTAATGTTCGAGGTTTAACATTTTTGAATTCTAACATACTAACATTTTTACTTTTATTTTACGTATTATTATAAGTAGTGACTAATAAAATAGTTTTTAACACTGAATCATGCTCAGTGTGTTTCGTTTGTCGCTGGTTCGTGACAGGATACAAAAAATTTGTTGATTTCTATTTTGAATATATTCTACAACTAGTTCTTGACAGCCTCTTGGGTATAAAATTACAATGATTCACTACCCTCTGCCTAAAGAAATGACTTCTCCTCTGTCCTGAATGGCTGACCCTTTATTTTGAGATTGATTCCTGGTTCTAGACAAGGGAAGCATCATCTCTGCATCTATCCTTGTTAGCGCTGTAAGAATTTTCCATATTTCAATGAGATCACCTCTCATTCTAAAGAATGTTGATCCACTCTACTTAATCCTTCTGTTAGGACAGCCCCCCTCCCCAATTCCCAAAAATCATTATGGTGAACCTTTGCTCCACTCCCTCTATTGCAAGTATATCCTTCCTTGGATAAGGGAGACCAAACCTGTAAACAATGCTGGAGGTATGGCCTCAAAGCCTCAATAAAAGTGAATATACTGTTTACCTTCTTAATTGCTTGCTGTACCATGCTCATTAACTTCCTTAGCAATTGGGAATTTCAGACTTGTGTACAAAGATAGTCGTTTTCCTCTGCACACCCAACACCTTTCAATCTCTCACTGTTTAAAAGCTACTCCAATTTTCCTTTTTCTTTCCAACTAAAATGGATCTCACATTTTTTGTTCCATGTTATATTCCATCCAACATGTCTCTACACATTCACTAAGCCTATCTAATATCATCCTGAATTCCCTTCGCATCCCTCTCACCCCTTGCACTGCCTCTGAGCTCTGTATCATCATCAAACTTGGATATAGTACACATGATTCCTTCATCCAAATCATTGGGATTAATGGTGAGTAGCTGGGGCTCCACCGTTGATTACCTGCAGCACCCCACAGGTCACAGCCTCCCATCCTGAATATGAACAGTTCCTTTATTGATTTTTGGCCAGTTTGCTTCATAACCTCCTGTGTGACACCTTATCAAAGGCTTTTTGAAAATCCACACATCTACTGGTTCCCCTTATCTATTCTGCTAGTTACAACTCAGAAATACACTGCAGATTTGTCAAATGTGACTTTCATAAATCCTTTCAAATCCAATTATTACTTCCCTGATGTCCTGTTATTACATTGTTAGTATACACTCTAGCATTTATCCTACAACTGAAATCAATTTAACTGGTCTGTAGTTTAATGATTTCTCTCTTGCAATAGTGCGGTTGCATTTGCTACCTTCCAATCTGTGGAAACTCCTCTTTAATCTCTGCAGTTTTGGAAGATGACAGGACACACATCCTGTCCAAGACCATCTCTTTCAAAACATCAGGTCATCAGGTCCTGGAGATTTATTGGCTGATTAATTTGTTCAGTACCTTTTTTAATTAATGCTAATTTCATTTGGATTTATTGTTCTGGGAATCTTTTTTTCTGTCTTCTGTGTGGTTTCCTTATTCCTCAATATAATTTGTCTTGTCTCGTTGTGAAATGGGCCCACGGTGATCTTTTTATATATCCATGAAGCTTTGACAGCAAATGACTTTTTTTAAAAAAAAACTGCAGGTGTTGAAAACCTGAAATAAAATCAGAAAATGCTGGAAATACTTGACGGGTCAGGAAGCATCTGAGGGGAGAAAAAGGAGTTAATACCTCAGGTCTAAGACCCTTCATCAAAATTAGGAAAGAGAAAATAATTTAGTTTCAGTTGCAGAGAAGGTAGAAAGGCATGTGGAACCTTGTGGAAAGTCTTCCAGAAACCCAAATGCACCATATCCACCATCGCTGGTTCCCTCTTATCTATTCTACTAGTCATGTCCTCAAGGAATTCCAACAAATTAGCCAAACATGATTCTAAATTCAAAAATCCATATTGAATTTTCTCAATCCAATAAATCTTTTCAAGAAGTTCTGTTATTCTTCATTTTCCCCCCTGACAGGCAGTTCCTTGTTTTCTCTCTTTCTCTTTTCTTAAATAGTGGGATCATATTTCCTACCCTCCAATCCCCATGAACAATTCCAGAATCTACATAACCTTGGAACATGATAACCAGAAGATCCACTGTCTTTAAGTCCACCTCTTTCAAAACTGGGTGTAGATTATTGGGTCCTTGGCATTTATCAACCTTCAAAATCACCAACTTCTCTAGCACTATTTTGTTTGACAATTATTCCTTCTATTCCTCATCATTTGACCTTTGATTCTGAAATATATCTGCCAGATTTTGTGTATCTTTTGTGCAAAGTAATTGTTTAATCATTTCCTTATTCCCTTTTATAAATTCTCCTGTCTCTGTAAGAGCCACATTTGCCCTCACTGACCTTTTCCTTTTTATATAAATGTAAAATACATCAAAGCTTTTAAAGTCTATTTTTGTGTTTCCTGTCATTCTATACTATCTTACCTCTCTTTATGAATTTCTTGGTCGTTTTCTGCTGAGTTCTAAAATGCTCCCAATCCTCAGGCCTTTTGCTACTTCAGGCGATTTTATGTGAGATCCTTTGATTTAATACTATATTTCTCTTCTCAGTCATACATGAACCACTTCTCCTGGGTCTTTGTGCCTTAAAGGAATATGTATTGTTGCAACTTGAGCATTATTTCTTTAAATGCTAACCATTGCCTGTCCGCTGCCATGCTTTTTAATGTATTCTCCCAATCAACCACAGCCACCTTTCTTCTCAAACCTTCATAGTTACCTTTGTTTAGATTGAAGACCCTAATTTTGCATTGAATTTACATTATCTTCACATCCAATGTAAAATTCCATCATATTATAATCACTCTCCCCCAAAGATGCATAGGCAACAAGATTATTAATCAACCCTTTCTCACTGCCAAAAAACAAGATCCAAAATAGTCTTTTCCCTGGAGCAACAAACAATCTTCTGGAAGAATTCAGCAGCTTAAACAGCATCTTTGGGGGGGAAGGAATTGTTGATGTTTCGGGTCAAAACCCTGCATCAGGACTCTTCCCTGGCTGGTTCCTCAACATACTGATCTAGACCCGTCTTGAAAACATTCTGTGAGTTCACCTTATTACACCAAATTTGGTTTGTCCACTTTATATGTAGGTTTAAGTCTCTCATAATTGTTATGTTACCCCCTGCTACATGATTTCTGCCTTGCCCAATATAGAAATTTTTTGGTGGCCTATAAATAATTCCTCATGTCTTCTGTCCTTTGCAATTTCTTAGCTTGACCCATTTTGATTCAAATTCTGTATCGTGATTGACCATGCAAAGATTATTTCTCACCATTGCATTAATCTCCTTCCTTATTCATAGTGCTATACCACCCTCTATTTTCATTTGCCTCTGTCAAATACAGAAGTGCACATTTTTTTTAGAAAGCAGAAAACTTTTATCGGCGCATTCTCACCCTCTGCATTTTCTGAAAATAGGTAATGGAAGAGCATATGGAAGCAGAAAGTGTAATATATAATAGATGTAATATGTATAAAAATAGCATGGATTCCAAAAGCCTGAGTCATACCTGTAACCTGGTAGATCTCTTCAAAGAGGTAACAGATAATATAAACAAAGGTAATACAATTGATGTCAGACTGCTAGATTTTCAAAGGATCTTTGATAAGGCTCCACGTGGTAAACACAATCCAGGGGATAAATAATTGAATGAAATAATATAAAATCAGAGAACAAGGATAGACCATGGCTACTTAGATTGAAAGCAGCGTTCTATAACGATAAGCGCTGATATTTATTAATGAGTTGGACATTGGAATCAGAACTCTGTCACTATTTTGGAGATGATAATAAACAAAGCAAAGGTCTGGTTGGGTATAGCTAACACTAAGGAAGAAAGCAACATAACAAAACCTGCAGATTTGACAGTCAAGTAGCAAAAACTAACATGTATACATGTGAGGTGATGTATTGACAGGGACAGTAAGTATTTTTAGAAAGTAAGAAACCAAGAAGCGTACAGGTGAACAAATAACTAAAAGCAGTTCAGACTACAATGTGTCCAGTTAGAAGATGAGATTCCGTTCCTCAAGCCAGTGTTAGGCCTCAGGATACTACAGACCGATAGATCAGAGTGGGAGAGAGATGGGGAGTTAAAGTGGCAGGCAATGGGAAGCTCATTGGAGCCCTTGGAGTTCTCTGCATGGCTGAGGTCTCCATGCTTAAAAGAACATGGAACCTCTGGACAGAGTGGTAAAAAGATTTACAAGATTGAAACTAGAACCAGGAGATGCTTGTTATAAGGAAGGATTGAACCAATAAGGTGTTTTTCTTTTCCTTAAGCAGATGACCTGATAGCAGTCCTTAAAACTGAATGGATTGGACAGGATGGATGTGGAGAAAATGTATCTAATTCAGGTGCTATAAGGTAGATCCAGGAGAGAGAAATTCCTTTAGAATGTGGAGTTTGCACGGAGAGCAAATGCATGAGGCAAACAACATAGTTCTAGAAAAAAACGAGGTGAGTCTATCAGAGACAAGTGAGTAAAAATGTGCTGAAAGGCTGAGATGTGGTAAAGAGAATGGGAGGAGTCTTATATACACCAGGACAAGCAGGTGCTAAGGCTATTTCAGTGCTGTGTATCGTATATAATTCGATGTAGTTGTTTACTATCCAGTCAGTTCAGAATCTTTTAAAGCAGTGATACGTGTTGGGATAGAATCTGAATTAGAGAAATGAATGTGAAGAAAACTACTTAACAACATGAATAAAAGATGGCTATTGTATTCATTTGGGTTCTGTCGATGAGTCTGATAAAGGAGTCTGACTTTACCATAGTGTCTGTAGTTGTATCTCATGTTAACACAAAATAAATCGGTTGCATGTGAGCAGCTGGAAGCACTGTCCTGATCCAGCTGTCCTATATATGATCCTCATTCAAGGAGGGCATTGCATTTTTGTATGAAATGTGATGTTACCAATATGAAGCCTCTGGCCATTTTGTCAATTTAACTTCCAATGGTGTAGTGATTAAACATCATTGGTACCTCTGTCATTTCTTTCTAAGCCCCCCGGTAAGCAGTTTGTATTATGCAGACACAAGAGACTGCAGATGCTGGAATCTGGTGCAACACACCAAATGCTGGAGGAACTCAGCAGGTCAGACAGCATCTATGGTCGACCCAAAGCGTTGACTGTCCACTCCTCTCCATAGATGCTGCCTGACCGGCTGAGTTCTTCCAGCGCTTTGTGTGTTGCTGCTGCATTATGCATTGAGTATAATCTGAGTCTCCCTATCCCATATACAGATGTTGGTCTAAGAGCTGTGGCAGTACCATATGACAGATGCTAGGATTATCCTTGTATGTGACAATGCATGACATTTAAGGCTCATCAAAAAGTAATTTATACTCTTCTTGGGGCAGAAAACAAGTACTGGCAGATGGAAAATCTATTGCTGATTTCCCTTTTCTATCAATATCGATGACATTGAACCACAGGCAGCCAGCCCGGTCCCATCAATTGTTTTGCCACAATGACCTTATTGTTTTGTGTTTGTAGGGCAATCTACCCGCATGTTCATAAACAATGCAAAAAGTAGTTTCAGTAACCAAAACGTACACAGGTGCTTTACTGAAGTTTATTTCTAGACTATACCAAGAATACCAAGCATTGCATTACACAAAACATAGCGTGTTGAAATACAATCATATTCTTGACAGCATATCTCTTTTATAGCAATGCATATTGACAGACCTGACCATGAAAGTGACACTCGTGCAGTCCTTGCAATAAGGTTCCCAGTAAATTGATTCTTTTTGGGTCAACATGGCAAAGGGGGTTGCAGAAGGACAAGTATTAAACCACCATCCACCACCATACTTCTGTGCACAATTCACCGAATCTGAATCCGAATCCCTATCCCTTGTACTAAAAGGACAATTATCAACCATGTTTTCAGGAACAGACAAAGCATCCGGAATTTTACCACTAAATGCACCAAGATGTAGTGTGTAGTTAGTCATCTCTGAACCAACCCGGAAAATGTCATACTCTGCATGTTTCCATTTAAGTTCTCCGTTTTTGTCCGCCTGACCCAAAAGTACTTTTGCTTTATACCACATTTGATTGGTTAGGAAATAAATGTACTCATTGCCAAGATAATGGTCACCCAGAACATTCCCAAACCCATACTTGTATGTGGTCCAAGTTTCATTCCAGGTTAGTTCGCTTTGTTTGCTTTTGTGCTCTAACACAGTCCATCCACCACAGTCGTAATTCATTACACAGTTCACCACAATTAAGGGTGTTTTTTGGGTTGATTCTGGCTTAATGACATAGAGGCCATTCGTTGTGAAACCTTGTCGTAAGAGTTCATTGCAGTCCTTCGCATATTTTGCTGTAACGTAAAGCATTTCATTACTTTTTGTAGTATAATTTAAGGTATATTTTTGCATTGATAGTCATGCATAATTTTAACAAATATTTTAATATATTTACAAATCTTTGAAAATCTGGCACCGGTCAGGAATACCAATGCAGTCAAAGATGAAATTTAATTTTTAAATATCTGTTTCTACTTCAGTCTTAATTGTTCTCTTATACATTACAATATTAAGCATTTTAATTTGAAAGAATTGATTGCTATTTATTTTGTTTTACAATTACTAGAAAACCTCTTGTGTCACTTAAGATGACTATATTACTTTCCTAAGAATATTCCATAATGATTAAAATTAAGGTTGAATTGTGTAAGCTGCCATCTCCCTTTAAGCCCAGAATATTTTTGTGGTTCAGATATACCACCACAGATCAGCTAAGTGTGATCACTATCACTTTGTTGACTATTAGTCCTTTGAGTTAGGAGATTTGGAATAATATGCAAGGTTAACAGATTTGTTAATTTCTGATTTGAGTGCTGCACTCTCAGAGTTGCTGTGTTTTGATGAAATTTAAGCAGGAAGTTGATATCCATTTAAAAATGTCTATAAAGATCTCCTGGTGCTATTCCAATTGTCGTCCCTCAACAGCACAAGTTATTTATCTGGCCAGCTTTCAATAAAGCCTTAATGCACAACGCATTTATTTCACTTCCTAACAAAACAGGTGATGACGCCAAACTGTATCATTGGCTGAAGCACTTTGGGCCATCCTGAGGATGTGAAAGCATTATTGTCGAAGGCACTGCCTCTGTTGCATTTGTGAATAACTACTGGGGAACTTCTTCATAGATTCCCAGATGCTAGTAATCCCTAAGTTTCTACACAAAGGGGCTGGCTTTCTTTCTTTTTGTTTCTTTCTTTTTGTTTCTTTCTTTTTGTTTTAAATGTGACACCGTTCAGCCCATTGAGCATATGCTGGCGAACAGAGCATTCCTAACGATCCCATTTCCCCATTGCCAGCTACGCTATACCAATCAGGCATATTTATTGACAGCACATAAGCAAGCACTTTTATATTAAAATAAGTTAAGGAGAGAACATAAATTATATTCACATCAAAATCTTGAGCAAAATGCCACTGAAACAGCTTACCTTTTCTCAAAAGCAGATCCTTCACATTTACAATGTCATTTACTTTTTGTTGAGGCACCATAGCAGCATTAGCCACTTTAAGTTTCAGGCCTTCGTAGGTCATAAGAGTTGCAGCCGCATCAGTGAAGCTTTGGGCAGACAGTATCATAACTGTGAAAGCCAGCAACTGCTTTTGGAAATTCATGATTAGCATCCTGCAAAAGGATAAAGCACATTAATTAATCCTATAATTTAAATTTTAACTTTGCCACAAACTTCTCCAAACTTACTACTAGTCTTGCTGGGAGAAGATTAAGCAGCGTATAAATTAAGCAGTTTACTGTTTGCTTTTATAAGGGAGATTTGAATTTAAATTGTCACAAACGATTAAACATTAACTATGTTTATATTGCAAATGTCCTGAATGTATTGTAAATGCCTTAACAGCTGGAGCATGTGGTAGGAGCTATTATTTGTTATCTTTCTTCAGATAAACCATTCATCTAAAAAAAACTGCAAATGTTTACAGAAGTAATAAAACAACCATATATTTAATCTTTTAGCTATTCTGTTGTATCATCTTCTTTGAATAGATCTCCCCATGCAGAGTTGCATAACCTCAGATTTTACAATTATCCTTCACATTTATGATTTTGTTTGCTTTCTCTGGAGCTACCATACCAGCGTTAGCCAATGTAAGCTTTTCTTCATAAGTAATTTTTTAATATAAATTCATTCAAGGGATATGGGCTTCGCAGGCTGAGCCAGCATTTAATTGCTCATCCCTAGTTGCTCTTGAGAAGGTAGTGGTGAGCTGCCTTCTTGAACCGCTGCAGTCTTTGAGGAGTGGATATGCCCACAATGCTATTATGGAGAAAGTTCCAGGATTTTGACCCAGCAACAATGAATGAGCGGCGATATATTTGGAAGTCGGGATGGTGTGTGGCTTGGAGGGCAACTTCCTGGTGGTGGTGTTCCCCATGCTTCTGTTGCCTTTGTCCTTCTAGCTGGTAGAGGTTGTGTGTTCAGAAGGTGCTTTCTAAGGAGTCTTGGTGAGAAGTTGCTTCTGTCCATCTGGATGGTAGAGGTTGTGGGTTTGGAAGGTGCTGTCTAAGGAGTCCTGTAGATGGTACAAACTGCTGCCACTGTGCGTCAGTGGTGGAGTGAATGGATGGTTGTGGATGGGCTGCCTATCAAGTGGGCTGCTATGTACTGTATGGTGCCCCAATGAGAATAAATACAACCTATCCAATCTCCCCTTATAACTGCAGCCCTCCACTCCTGGCAACATCTTGCTGAATCTCTTCTGCACTCTCTCTATTTCTACCACATCCTTCCCATAGTCTGGCAAACAGAACTGTACACAGAACTCTAAGTGCAGTCTAACCAATGTGTTGTACAGCTGCAACATGACATCCAACTCATACTCAGTGCCTCGGCCTATGAAGGCAAGCATGCCTAATGTGTTTTTCACTACCTAATCCACCTGTGTTGCCACTTCCAGGGAGCTCTGGATTTCTACCGCACAGTCTCTCTGTATATCAGCACTCCTCAGGTGTCTTGCTTGTCTTGACTAAATTCCATCTGCTACCTCTCTGCCCAAATTTCCAATGGATCTATGTCCTGCTGGATCTTTAAACAACCTTCTTTGATATCTACAGCTCCACCAATTTTCATGTCATCTGAAAACGTACTAATCATACTCATTCCATTCTCATCCAAGCCATCCAAATGACCATCACCGATCCCTGTGGTACGCCACGTTATAGACTTCAGGTCAGAGAAACACCCAGCGTCTCCTCAGCCTCTTATCACCCAACCAATGTTGGATCCAGTTTGCCAACATGTCTCTGATCCCTTGTGCCTTACCCTTCTGGACCAGCCTGTCATGTGGGACCTTGGGATCTTGTCTTACCAAAGTCCATATAGATAACATTTAACCTTGCTCCCCCCCCCCCCCCCCCCCCACCAGCTTCATCAATCTCCATGTAGTTGGAAAATAAGATGACTCTTGAATGTGCAGAGGTAGTGGGGAAAGTTGTGTGCACAAGGGATATGCTAATCTTCTGTTTAGGCAGGAGTGAGAAGAGTGGAATTTTACCCAATCGTGATGTATAAAACAGGCCACTGAGTAGAATGAACTAGTTAACACTTAAATATCACAACAAAGGCAAGAAGCGTAAGGAACAATAGTACAGAGTGTTCCCAGTCAAAAATCAATGTAACTCATTACTTTGACCAAATTGGATTTGGTTCTCTGAAGGCCAGAAATCAAACTATAGAAGATTTACTAAGAGGTACGACTTGGTAAAGATGAGGTGATCAAGAGCACAAGACAGGAAAAAGAGATGAAGGATAGGGTAATGGATCAAAGCTGGGTTTTGTAAACAATGGTGATGATAATAGTTTTAAAGCATGGGTTATAAGTCTAAGTAAAGGCGTCCATTGATAATATCCTTGAGCAAAGGACTCAGGGATGTGGAGAAAAAGGACTCAGAATTTGCTTGATTGAGCATGGAAAACCAGTAACAATGTACCAAATATCCTCTTCCTCTCTTTTACTGTTCCATGATTCTAACCTGGCTGGTCAAAAATGGTTTGCGCTTGGATGATTGTTGACACTGAGATCCAGAGACCAGATAATCAGTACAGCACTTGAGCCTTTTTAAGTCTCAATATCAGGCATTTGATTTACTTGGAAAACTGGTGCTTGTTTTGTGATCACATAACAGTATGAGGTTGCTTCTGAAATTGTTTGATCTGGGGCTTAGCTTCTTTTTTGTGTCTGAAGTTTGACTGTCAGGATCTACTTTGAGACTCAGTGACTTGCTAATGGATCTCAAATCCTGACTGACGACATCCTTGATCTGATTGGCAGCTGAGTGCCAAGCCCACCAGATGGAAATCTCAGGCTGGTATCTGGTCCGAGTTCCCTTTCTCCACCTCATCACATTCATTTATCTAAGTGAACCTTTGCAAAATCCTGTTTTTTAATGAAAGGTAGAAAACATTAGCAGCTTTATACATGTTTAGGGCACGTTACAAATGTTGCGTTACTTTTGAAGCATTGATTTAGCGATGCACATAAAGTGGCAACTAGTCTATGGACAGTAAGTTCCAACCAGCAACAAATAAATAGCCAGGTATTCAATATTAATAGTAGTGGGTGAAGGAAAAACATTGGCAGGATACCAGGAGGATTTCTTGGCAATTACACTGTGTTTACAATATAGCAAACATCAATCAGTCCTTTGGCTCATGCCAGCATTCATGCCCAATGTGAATCTCCTCCTATCTTCATGAGCTTTCGTCCCTCATATGTTTATCTAATTTTCTCTCAAAACCATTTTGATTTTCATCATAACTACTCCATATGGGAGCAAATTCCACATTAACACCACTGTCCAGATGAAGAAATTATTGCTAACCCCATTACATACCTGTGACTATTTTATCGTTATGGCCCCTGTTCTCTCCATCATCCCTACCAGGCCCCTTCTATCAGGTTGCCCTTTTGTATTTTTCATGGAATCATGGAAAGGTTACTACACGGAAGGAAGCCATTGGTCCATTGAGTCTGTGCCAGCTCTATGCAAGAGAAATTCAAGTAGCCCCACTATATCCACCACCCCCCCCCCCCACACACACCCTCCTCATCTCCCTACAGCCCTGCAAGGCTTTTCCTTTCAAGTACCTATCTCATTCCCATGATTGAATCTGCCTCCACATGCAGTAGTGACATTGAAGCAGAAGACTACAAAATGCTGGAAATCTTGAAACCAAAGCAGAAAATGCCCGAATACGGTAGGGTGGGCAGCATCTGTGATGAGACAAACAGAGTCAACATTTCAGGTCACTGACTCTTCCTCAGAGATGTTTATATGACACTCAGAATGCCTTTTGAAAGTCCTTGTTTACCACATAACCATATTTTACTCATCAACACTCTTTGTTATTGCATCAAAAAACATTAAGTTAGTTAAACATAATTTGCTTTCAACAAATCAGTGGAAGAAAAATTTGCGTTTATTTTGTGTCTTTCAGCACCTGATACTGTCCCACAGTCCTTCACCATCAATTATCTACTTTTGAAATATTGTCAGTAAAAGAGAAATTTATTCACAATTATTAATATCGATTATTTCCGTGTTTGGCATTCAAGATCTGCTGAGTTCTTAACTGGAAAGCAGATGGGAGTGACTTGCAGATTTCAATTGTATATCCTAAAATTAAGGTAGTAAAACAATGTATGGTAAAACAGAGATTAAAGACACAAGTATGCAGTATTTTGATAATTAAATCATATAAATTGTGGTGGTATTGTCAGCTCTACGTATGTTGCATGCCAGAATTTGAAACAACTTAATTATTTATCCAATGCCTAGAGCAATTGTAGTTTATAGCCCAACTAACTGTACAATTAAACATTTGGTAAATGCTGCATCTTTAAAAGTTATTTGTCAATGATTGTTCTTGACTGTCATTACTTTCTTGCAAATATTTGGCCACAACACCTGCCCTCTGTGCAATTCAGTGCTTGTCATGAAAGCATCTCATTTGTAACAACATTTCCGTAAAACATAATGATTACAACGAATTTATTCTATCCACCCATTTTTTTTCATTCCTATAAGTGAAAAAAGTGTGCAGTGTTCGGCTGTAAGCACTGAAAACACCACAAATCTTAAAGTTCCCTGGCACCAAGGATGCCAATTTTGTATTCTCAGGCACTCTGTAATGCTTATCCGTAACTTGTGGGATTGGCTCCTTTAAATTTCCATTGGTAGGGCCATATTGCATTGCCTTTATAAGAAGAGGAATATGTATTGAGGAATTTGTAATATCTCAATGAGATATTTGTGATATCTTCTAAAAATTTTGGATTCCAACATTTTTCCCAATGAAAGAAGTTAGGGCTAACTGGCCAATAGTTTCCTGCTTTCTTTCTCCTTTTAAAGCTCCTTAAATCTGTTCCCTTTCATCAAGGTCTTTGGCATCTGCATGGCATTGGATTTTGCTTGATAACACACCTGTGAAGTACACTAGGATGCTTTGTTCCAACTGCCTCAAAACTACTTTAGTGGGTCATAGAGTCATACAGCATGGAAACAGGCCCTTCAGCCCAACTGGTCCATGCCAACCAAGGTGCCCATCCAAGCTAGTCCCATTTGCCCGCATTTGGCCCATATCCTTCTAATCCTTTCCTTACCATGTTACCTGTCCAACTGTCTTTTAAAAGTTGTTATTGTAGCTGTCTCAACCACTTCCTCTGGCAGCTCGTTCCATATGCATACCACCCTCTGTCTAAAAAAGTTGCCCCTAAGTTGCTGTTAAATCTTTCCCCTCTCATTTTAAACCTACGCTCTCTAGTTCTTGATTCCCCAACCGTGAGAAAAAGACTGAGTGTATTCACCCTGTCTATGCCTCTCATGATTTTATACACCTCTATAAGATCACCCCTCAGTCTCCTACACTCCAAGGAAAATAGTTCTAGCCTGTCCAACCTCTCCCAACAACAGCCCCTCAAGTCCTGGCAATATCCTTGTAAATCTTTTCTTCACTCTTTCCAGTTCTCGGGAGGGGTTCATTGTCTACAAAACTCTTGCTATTTACAGAATTGTTAAGTGGACAGAAGCAAGCACGCGTTGAATGCTTTGATATGGGACTGCATTGAAATCTAATGGTGGTTTCAAAGCTCTGAAGATACTCTGAAGGATGTTGCAACTGGCGTGGACATTAATGTCAGCCCAATAGAGCATGAAAGATACACAGAAGCCACTCATTTCAAAGTTGAAAGCCTTGACAATTATTCAAAAAACAAAAGGCACAGGAGAAAATTTCATATCCCCAGAGGTAACAGCAGGAAAGAGGGTCCAAGATGAGTCAGAGTGGATCAGCTTGTAAAGCTGTGTGGAAACAGAGGCACAGAGGTGGAGATGTAAGAAGTAAACAGAGTGAATGAGTTCATGGTGTCCAGTCATGTAACAATAAAGTGTGAAATTCTTTAGTGAATTTGGATGATAACAAGAAGATGGCAAGATGGTGATTCAGGATATGTAACACAATGAATTCAGAGTTATGAAGAAAATTATGTTGAAGCAACAATGGTGGAACAGGATGTGACACTGGATACATATGAGACTGACCAGAGGAAGTGAATGATGTCCAGAGTGCAGAACAAAGATTGTTCCACCAAGAGATAGAGCAAATTAATAATTGGTTGAATTTAGACCTGCTTATTGATGTACAGTAAATAGTTTAATTGTTTGTTTAGGTTTCTTTTTTAAAGATCTTAAAATCAATGTATAGAAACATAGAACCATAGAACAATACGGCACAATACAGGCCCTTCGGCCCACCATGTTGTGCCGCCCTTCAAACCACACATATGACTATCTAACCCCTTCTTCCCACATATCCCTGTAACTTAAATTCCTCCATATGCTTATCTAACAATCTCTTGAACTTGTCCAATGTATCAGCCTCCACCACCACCCCAGGCAGCACATTGCATGCCCCAACCACTCTCTGGGTGAAAAACCTCCTTCTGACATCTCCCTTGAACTTCACCACCCAATACCTTAAAGCCATGTCCTCTTGTTTTGAGCATTGGCGCCCTGGGAAAGAGGCGCTGGCTGTCCACTCTATCTATTCCTCTTAGTATCTTGTATACCTCTACCATGTCTCCCCTCATCCTCCTTCTCTCCAATGAGAACAGCCCTAGCTCCTTTAATCTCTCCCCATAATCCATACTCTCCAATCCAGGCAGCATCCTGGTAAATCTCCTCTGCACCCTTTCCAACACCTCCACATCCTTCAGAACTGGACACAGTACTCCAAGTGTGGCCTAACCAGAGTTTTGTAAAGCTGCATCATCACTTCGCTGCTCTTAAACTCGATCCCTTGACTTATGAAAGCTAACATCCCATAAGCTTTCTTAACTACCCTATCCACCTGCGAGGCAACTTTCAGTGATCTGTGGATACGAACCCCCAGATCCCTCTGCTCCTCTACACTGTCCAGAATCCTGCCATTTACCTTGTACTCTGCCCTGGAGTTTGTCCTTCCAAAGTGTACCACCTCACACTTCTCCGGATTGAACTCCATCTGCCACTTGTCAGCCCAGCTTTGCATCCTATCAATATCCCTCTGTAAGCTCCGACAGCCCTCCACACTATCCACAACACCACCAATCTTTGTGTCATCCGCAAACTTACTAACCCAGCCTTCCACCCCCCTCATGATGGTGGAATGGGTGGAGCATTGGCTGGTTGACAGGAAGCAAAGAGTGGAAATAAAAGGATCTTGTTCTGGTTGGTTACCGGTTACTAGTGGTGTGCCGCAGGGGTCGGTGTTGGGACTGCTCCTTTTTACCTTGTACATTAACGATTTGGATGATGGAATAAATGGTTTCATGGCTAAGTTTGCGGATGACACCAAGATAGGGGGAGCAGTAAGGAGTATTGAAGAGATAGGAAGGTTGCAGAGGGACCTAGACAGTTGAGGAGAATGAGCATGGAAATGGCAGATGAGATTCAATGTAGGGAAATGTGCAGTTGTACACTTTGGAAGCAGAAATAAGCGGCAGATTATTATCTAGGAGGAGAGAAAATCCAAAGCACAGAAGTACAAAGGAACTTGGGGGTACTCGTGCAGGATTCCTTAAAGGTTAACCACCAGGTCGGATCGGTGGTAAAGAAAGCGAATGCTATGTTGGCATTCATTTCGAGAGGTATAGTGTATAAAAGTAAGGAAGTGTTGATGAGGCTCTACGGGGCACTAGTGAGGCCTCATTTGGAATATTGTGCGCAGTTTTGGGCCCCACATCTTAGGAAGAATGTGTTGACGTTGGAGAGGGTTCAGAGGAGATTTACAAGGATGATTCCAGGAATGAAAGGGCTTATGTATGAGGAACGTTTGTCGGCTCTTGGACTGTACTCACTGGAGTACAGAAGAATGAGAGGGGACCTCATAGCGACATTTAAAATATTGATAGGAAAGGACAGAGTAAATGTGGCTAGGCTGTTTCCCTTGGTGGGTGAGTCCAGGACCAGAGGGCACAATCTTAGAATTAGAGGGTACAGTTTCAAAACAGAGATGAGGAAAAATTCCTTTAGCCAGAGGGTGGTGAATCTGTGGAACTCCTTGCCACGTACAGCAGTGAAGGCCAGATCAGTGGGGGCATTCAAGGAGGAGATAGATAGATATCTAAATAGTCAGGATATCAAGGGATATGGGGATAAGGCCGGAAATTGGGATTAGAATAGATTTTTTTCCTTCCCCCATTCCCCACTTCTCATTTCTATTTCCCTTTCCTTGGAGCAGACTCGATGGGCCGAATGGCCTGCTTCTGCTCCCTTGTCTTGTGATCTTGTGATCTCATTTAAGTCGTTAATAAATATCACAAAAAGCAGAGGTTCCAGAACCGATCCCTGTGGGACACTACTAGTCACAGCCCTCCCAATCTGAATGCACTCCCTCCACCACAACCCTCTGCTTTCTACAGGCTAACCAATTTTGAATCCACACGGCCAAGCTTCCCCAGATCCCTTGGCCTCTGATCTTCTGAAGAAGCCTACCATGCGGAACCTTGTCAAATGCCTTACTAAAATCCATGTAGATCACATCCACTGCACTACCCTCATCAATCTTCCTGGTCACCTCCTCAAAGAACCCTATCAGGCTTGTGAGGCAAGATCTTCCCTTCACAAAACCATGCTGGCTGTCCCTAATCAGTCCATTTTTCTCCAAGTGCTTATAGATCCTATCTCTTAGAATTCTTTCCAACAGCTTACCCACCACAGACGTAAGGCTCACCGGTCTGTAATTCCCTGGACTATCCCTACTACCTTTTTTGAAAAAGGGGACAACATTTGCCACCTTGCAATCCTCCTGTACCATCCCCGTTGACAACAAGGACTCGAAGATCCTAACCAACAGTTCAGCAGTCTCCTTCCTCGCCTCACGAAGCAGCCTGGAGAATATTCCATCAGGCCCCGGGGACTTATCCGTCCTAATATTTTCAAACAACTCCATCACATCCTCTCTCTTAATATCTACATACTCTAGAACATTACCCTCACCTACACTGTTCTCAGCATCATCAAGACCCCTCTCCTTGGTGAATACTGAAGAGAAGTATTCATTGACAACCTCACCCACTTCCACAGCTTCCAGGCACATCCTCCCACCTTTGTCCTTAATCAGACCTACCTTTACCCTAGCCATCCTTCTGCTCTTTACATACGAGAAAAAAGCCTTGGGATTCTCCTTAACCCTGCTTGCCAAAGCCTTTTCATGTCCCCTTCTCGCTCTCCTCAGCCCTTCCTTAAGCTCCTTCCTTGCTACTCTATATTCCTCACGAGCCCTGTCTGATCCTTGCTGCTTACACCTTATGTATGCTACCCTCTTCTTCCTAACTAGTTGTTCCACCTCTCTCGTCACCCACGGTTCCTTCACCCAACTATTCCTTCTCTGCCTCACTGGGACAAATTTATCCCTAACATCCTGCGAAAGATCCCTGAACATCGACCACATCTCCATAGTACATTTCCCTTCAAAAATGTCACCCCAATTTACCCTCCCAAGTTCTCGCCTTATCGCCTCATAACTCGCTTTCCCCCAATTAAATATCTTCCCCTCCTCTTTGCTCCTATCGCTGTCCATGACAATTCTAAAGGTTATGGAGCAATAGTCACTGCCCCCCAAATGCTCACCCACTGCTAGATCTGTCACCTGACCCGGTTCATTACCTAAAACTAGATCTAATATGGCATTCCCTCTAGTCGGCCTGTCAACATACTGCGTCAGGAATCCGTCCTGGACACACTTAACAAACTGCGCCCCGTCTAAACCCTTGGCACTAGGTAGGTGCCAATCAATATTTGGATAGTTGAAGTCTCCCAATATAATAACCCTGTTACTTTCGCATCTCTCTAAACACTGCCACCCAATCTTCTCCTCAGTATCCCTACTACTACCGGGGGGCCTATAGAATACTCCCAGAAGGGTAACTGCCCCTTTCTTATTCCTAACTTCCACCCATATTGGCTCTGGAGAGGATCCTTCTACATTATCTACCCTTTCTGCAGCTGTAAATGTGTCCCGGACCAGTATCGCCACCCCTCCTCCTCTTTTACCCCCCTCCCTATCCCTTTTAAAACACTGAAAACCAGGAATATTCAATATCCATTCCTGCCCCGATGTCAGCCATGTCTCTGTAATAGCCACAATATCATAGTCCCATGTACTTATCCAAGCTCTCAGTTCATCTCCCTTATTCCTGATTCTTCTCGCATTCAAGTACATGCACTTCAGCCCATCCACCTTTCTACTTTTATAGCCTGTACTCTGCCTCTCCATCCTCAAAGCCTCTCTACCTGTCAGATCTGACTTTTCCCCATCCCCTTCTTCCTCTGACCTACTCCTCTGGTTCCCTTCCCCCTCGCAATCTAGTTTAAACCCTCCTGAACCACCCTAACAAACCTGGCTGCAAGGATATTGGCCCCCCTCAAGTTCAGGTGTAACCCGTCCTCTCTGTAGAGGTCCCACCTTCCCCAGAAGAGATCCCAATGATCCAAAAATTGAAAACCCTCCCTCCTGCACCAACTTCTCAGCCACGCATTTATCTGCCATCTCCTCCTATTCCTGACTTCACTATCGCATGGCACTGGCAGCAATCCCAAGATCACTACCCTCGAGGTCCTATCCTTCAGCCTTCTGCCTAGCTCGCTAAACTCCCTTTTCAGGACCTCATCCCTCTTCCCACCTCTGTCATTGGTACCAACATGTACCATGACTTCTGGCTGTTCTCCCTCCCGCTCTAGAATCCTGTGGACCCAATCAATGACATCCCGGACCCTGGCACCTGGGAGGCAACATACCATCTGGGATTCATGCTCACTGCCACAGAACCTCCGATCTGTTTCCCTGACTATCAAGTCCCCTATCACTACCGCCTTCCTCTTCTCCCTTCCCTTCTGAACAGCAGGACCGGTCCCAGTGCCGCAGAGCTGACTACTGCTGCTAGGCCCCGCCAGGTCATCTCCCTCAACAGTCTCCAAAGCAGAAAACCTGTTATTGAGGGGAACAGCCTCCGAGGTCCTCTGCTTTATCTGACTGTTTGTTTTCTTTTTCCTTTTCCCTCCCCTGACAGTCACCCTTCTATCTACTTCCTGGACCCCAGAAGCGCCTGCTCTAAGAGGGGTGACCGTCTCCTGGTGAACAGAATCTACAAAACTCTCCCCCTCCCTGATGCTGCGCAGTGTTTGAAGCTGCAACTCCAGCTCATCGCCAAAATTCTTCCAGCCTCAAGCACTTACTGCAGATGTGGCCATCGTGGACCGCAGCAAGGTCCACGAGTTCCCACATCAAGCAGCTGCAGCACACCACCATGTCCTCCATCTGATCTAATACCTTGTTTTTTCCTAGTTTTTCTACTTAAATATTTATCACAGATAACAGGTAACCTTACCTTTGCCTACCTATCAGCTACTCACCTGCCTTACCCCTTTACATCAAAGCCCCTTGAGCCAAAGCCCAGAACACCCTGCTCCCACTCACTCCGCTGCCCGCTCCGACGCTGCCCGCTGTATAGGCGGTTTGCTTTTTAAACTGCCCGCGCAGTGCAGCCCCCACTCAACCACTAAAAACTTTTAAAACACTTATAAAAATACTAACCCTAGTAAATTATAACCCTATTAAAAACTAAGCCTTATACTTAAAACTTAATAAAAAGGAAAACTTATCTGGTCCGAAGTCCTCCAAAGCGAAGCCCACGAAGCCTTAAATATTCTTAATAATGCAACAGTCATTGCTGTGTGGTGCAAGGATTTGCAATCCTCTGAGGAAGAGGAAAGTCCTTCTTATCTCAGTCTTAAGTGGAGAACCTTTTTGGTGGGATCACACTCCCTAATTTCTAGATTTCCTCACCAGGGGAAATATTCTCGGACCACTTACCATTGTCAACACTCCTCAAAATCTTAAATGTTCCCATAAGGTCACCTCACGTGCATCTAACCTCCAGACAGTGCAGCGCCAACCCATTCAATCTTTCCTTGTAGGACCCCTTCATCCCTGGAATTGAGTTGGACAGTGAAGGATAATTTACTACCTCCTTCTACACCAGGAGCAGATGTGTGATGGCCTTTGGGCAATCTTGTTGGTTCAGGGACATCCTTCAAGAGCTGCATCCATATTTGAGAAGCCCTCTTCAGGACACCCTGAGTGGGACCTCAAACATGGGCTGTCCCATCTCTCCTGGCTGGAAAGACATACCCAGCATGATCACCATTACTGCAGTTGAAACATGAAAAAACTAAACCTCAGAACATGATGTGTGAGAACACTCATTAACAATACAAAGAGCAAACTACCATGAGGGTGAACTTCTATTGTGATCCAGGAGCTAGTGAGGCTAAACATCAACACAGCAAAACCTGGCCTTCTAGGGAGGGAGAAGAGAGGGATGTCAGTGTACACCTTCTGGAAGGGAAGTCAGAGCGTGACTCCCTCAAGCATGGATTCAACTTCACTGTGGGCCAGTACAGTGCGGCAGCCAGTAGAGCTGCTGCCTCTCAGTTCCAGTGACTCAGGTTCAATCCCTACCTCAGCCACCTTTTTGTGGACTTGCACATTCTCCCTGTAACCATGTGGGTTCCTTCTAAGTGCTCCGGTTTTCTCCCACATCCTAAAATGTGCCAGTTGAAAGGTTAATTGGCCATTGTAAATTGTCCCTAGTGTGCAGATGAGTGATAGAGTTCATGAGAATGTGGGAAGAAGATTAGTGTAAATGGATGCTTGATGGTCAGCATGGACTCAGTGGGCTGAAGGGCCTGTTTCTGTGCTGTGTGACTCTAGGACTAACATAAGAATAAGAGAAGTCCCCTCATGCACCTTTCACCAAGATCATGGCTGGTCTTTCACTTCAGTGCTACTTTCCTGCATTAAATCCATATTCCCCTAATATTTAAGAGCCTGTATCAGCAACTGAGCCTCTGCAGCCCTCTTGCTGAGAGAATTGCAAAGATTCACCACACAGAAATTTCTTCTCCCCTCTGTCCTAAATGGCCAGCCCCTGACTTTGAGACTATGACTCTGGTTCTAGACACTCGAGCCAGAGGAAAGATAACTACATTTCTATTTTATATATCTCAATGAGATCTTCTAAAACCTGGAGAGTATAAGCCATGTCTGAATGATCTCTCCTCACACAATAAATCTGACATCCCAGAGTCAATCTGGAGAATCTTCACTGTTGCAGATATATCCTTCCTTGGGCAGGGAATCCAGACCAGACTTACAGAAAATATTCCCAATGCATTCTCACCTGGGCCCTATATGATTGCAACAAAATGTCTCTTCTACTCCAATCCTTTTTCAATAAAGGTCGACATACCATTTTTCTCAATTTGCTTGCTGTATTTGTCTGCAAGGACATCAAGCCCTTCTGAACACCAATGCCTTACTGTCTCATACCATTAAAAAAAAACACCAAGGTGCATGAACTAATATTTTCCCACAATTCATTCCATCTGCCATGTCCTCGCCTTCTCACTTAATCTACAAATTATCTGTGAAATCCCTTTGCATCCTCTTCTCAGCACACACTGTTATTCAGCTTTGTATCATCAACAAAGTTGGCTATATTATTCCTGAATCCCTCGTCCAAATCAACTAAGGAGGTAAATTTGAATACCATACAATTATTACATAGAACATATCCCTACATTATTTTGTTTTAGTTAACATTTGGAGTGAAGTAATTCATTATTTTCTGTTTTTGACCCAAGTTTAAGAAAGGTGATAAGAATGTTGAATTGTAAATTGGTAAATTAGTTTATTATTGTCACATGTACCAAGCTACAGTGAAAAACTTTGTTTTCCATGCCATCCATACAGATCATTTCATTAGAACAGTGCATTGAGGTAGTACAAGGGAAAACAATGACAGCATGTAGAATAACGTGTTACAGAGAAAGTGCAGTGCAGGCAGACAATAAGGTGCAAGGCCATGACGAGGTAGATTGTGAGTCAAAAGTCCATCTTGTCGTACTAGGGGACCATTCAATAGTCTTATAACAGCAGGATAGAAGCTGTCCTTGACCCTGGCAGTACATGTTTTCAGGCTTTTGTATCTTCTGCCCGATGGGGGAAGGGAGTAGGGAAAATGTCTGGGGTGAGTGGGGTCTTTGACTATGTTGGCTGCTTTACTGAGAAGTGAGACATATAAGCATGGAGGGGAGGCTGGTTTCTGTGATGTGCTGAGCTGTGTCCCCAACCATCTGCAGTTTCTTGCAGTCCCAGGCAGATCAGTTGCCGTACCAAGCCGTGATGCATCCAGATGGGATGCTTTCTCTGGTGCATTGATAAAAACTGGTGAGCATCAAGGGGGACATGCCAAATTTCTTTAGCCTCCTGAAGAAGTAGAGGCACTGGTGAGCTTTCTTGGCTGTGGTGTCTACATGATTGGACCAGGATAGGCTATTGGTGATGTTCACTCCCAGGAAATTGAAGCTTTCAACCCTCTCAACCTCAGCACCTTTGATATAAACAGGAGCATGTGCACCGCGCCCCACCCACCACACCCCCCCCCTCCCCGTGGCTTCCTGAAGTCAATGACCAGCTCTTTTGTTTTGCTGGCATTGAGGGATAGATTATTGTCATGACACCATGCCGCTAGGCTCTCTATCTCCTTCCTGTGCTCCGACATCATTATTTGAGATTCAGACCACTACATCATCTGCAAACTTGTGATTGGAGTTAGAGCAGAATCTGGCCACACAGTCATGAGTGTACAGGGAGTAGAGTAGGGGGCTGAGGACACAGCCTTGTGGGGCACCAGTGTTGACGTTAATCGTGGCAAAGGTGTTGCTGCCTGTCCTCACTGATTGTGGTCTGCTGACAGAAATGACAGAATACCAAAGCAGCTACTTTATGGAGAACTGACTGAGGGCAAATAATCATGCGGTGGACAGAAAAAGAGAGTCAAAGACTCTCCTAGGACATCCCTGAAGAGTTTCAACATTGACACACACCAACAAGCTTTAGATCGTCCTGTTTGGTGTGTTATGGATTAGGTTACTATTTGGTGAATGTCCCTTTAAGACGTAGCACAGTAGTGTGCGTGTGTGTGTGTGTGTGTGTGTGTGTTTGTGTGGCGTGATTACAACAACAACAGGAGATAAGGACGTGCTGATGCTTTGGTTCAGTCAGAGTCAGAGAAGAGAGAGAGAGGGAGAGAGACACCCTGCCTGCTGGTCTCTGTATCGATGGATGAAAAACAATAACTGTGTCTGTCACTACAATCCACGTATGGATTTTTGGAATAATCCAGAGGAGTCCACTTTGTTGTTAACCTGTAGAAGGAAACAGGTATTTGTGTGGACGGCCACATCTCGAATGCCTTTCGGGGTGGCAGATACTTCGGAACAAAGGAATGGAGATCATCAGTGATTGAGGTGTCATATGGGTTTCATCATGGAACATTTGGATTTTGTAATTCCTCTCTATTTACTCTCTACATTTCCTCTTCAGTCAGCAGTGGTCTTGCAGAAACCTTTGCTCATGTTTCACCTTATGGCTTGCTGAACTGAACTTTGAGAACTATTCCTGGACTTGGAGTTTGGGAATTTGCCACACACACACACTTAGAGTTTAGTTTTGGGGTTAATGTTTAATATCTAACATTTTTACTTTTATTTTTCTTATTTTCATAAGTAGTTATTAATAAAATAGTTTCTAACACTCATACATGACTCGGTGTGTTTCTTTTGTTGCTGGTACATGACAGGCATATCTGCATAAAAAGTGGTGCTCACTCATATGAGGAATGGAGGAAGCGAAGAGGAAAAGAGAATCTTGAAAATCAATAACTGCTGATGCTGCAGCCTCCCTACACCTCTGTCACCTGTTTGAAAAGAACCTTCAAGCCCAGATTGGTCTAATCAGCCACCTCTTTACACATCGCAGCACTATAGACCAGATGTCACGGTCATACTTAAGAACAAGTGACGAACAACAAGAGTGGTAAAAGTAAGGTACCCATGTTTATGCAGATAGCTCTTTACAGAGCAATGAGAAGTATCCTGTGGTTCATATTTACTTCAGAGATAGGAAGCAACTCTTTCAATGTGCAAACAGATTTTTTTCCTTTAATCATTTCAGTCATTCAAACAAAGACAAGCTGTTTTTATCACTTTGAGGAATTTATTACTATACTACAGAGTACAAGGTTGTTACAGCAAATCAAGAGCTTAACACAGCTTCTTCATTCAACATTATCTATTTTGGAATTATTCCTTTTGGTACACAATTTTCAGTAGAAGGTCTAATTAAAATGGCAGCAGACTCACAGTCATCGCAAACTCCTGACCATACAATGTGCTGGCTATTGAACATGACAGATGTGCAATCATTGAACCACCATCCCCCTCCATATAACTTTGCACAATTCTTTGTGGAATCTCTGTCATTGTCCATATCTTCAGTAGAAAACATCATGTTATCATTTTTGAGCAATTGTTTATGATGGTCAGAATCATTGAGGGGAGCCCCCAACCTTAGTGCATAATTATTATCTTCCCCATCAATATTAAAGCTGTCAAAATCAATATTCACAGTTTCATTACCACCCTGCAGAACAAATTTCACGTCATAGCGCTGTTCCTGTGTGAGTTGATGAAGGTATATATTTCCAAGCCAGTAGTTGTTATTAAAATCACCAAAGGTATTTTCGTACTGTTTCCATGTTGTTGGGAAGGGTAAATTATTGCCTTTCTTGACCTTCTGCACCAGAATCCAACCACCATCTTCAGTTTTCATATCGCAGTAGACCAACACAGGTGAATTGTTTTTGGGTTTAATAACGTACATGCCACTGGGCTTATTTCCAAATCGGTTTAATGCCTTGCAGTCTGGGTAAAGATGCACTGTAAAATCAATGATGACAACACAGAGTTATACCTATTTACATCTTGGTGAATCTGTGGAATCAAACATGAGAAAGTACTACAAGTGTTGGAAATCTGCAATGAAAACAGAAAGTGCTGGAAATGCTCAACAAGTCAGACAGCATCTGTGGAGGGAGAAATGGAGCATCAGAAATGGAGACAGATACAAAATAAAAACAGAAAGTGCTGGGAAATACTATATCTGACTATTCTGAGTACTGAAGGAAGGTAATCAACCCCAAATATTAACTCTTTTTCTCTCTGCACAGATACTGCCTGACTTGCTGAGTATTTCCAGTATGCTTTTATATTAAAAGTAACAGAGGTTGCACATCAATTTTGTGTCCTCAAAGGCTTTTACATTAAAGTGCAAGACTTTTATAAATGTGGTTATTGATTATATTTTACAATTGCAATAGGCCATTTTACTATGCAAAAATACTTTCAAGTTATTGGGTCATTTTTCTTCTTCACTGGTCAAAAGTACTGCAATCTCCTTTTTGTACAATAATGCTGGTTTATTAACAAAAGTACGGTCAATGTGTTGAAGAAATATCCTTTTGTATCAACTGCAAGTTCACATTGAACCGAGACAAATGGTAGATTATTCATATTGTTCTGTGCCAGCATAACAAAGGCGGATAGAATTATCCGGGGCATCTGTGGAATGTCAACATGACATATATGCTCTCTCTGCTTGATTTGTTATTGTTGTTAAAACTATGCTTTGACCATTATGCATTATCCACAAAATAACCCAAATCATATTTAGTGCAACATTAATAAATTTCAATTGATCTACATGCCAAAGTCTTACACTGGAATTAGATTACACTCTATGACATGACTGAGATCTATGTAACAGTCTCCAACAGGAAAACTCAAACTGTTTGACTTTAGATCATGTTATCACTTTACACTGAATATCTTGATCTAAAGTCAAGATATACCCCAATTACACCCAATTTTATCTCCAATGAACAATCAGAAATATTTGGTATTGACAGAGACATTTCAAACAGCTGCAGCCACACTGTTAAGTTGATTGAATGGTTAAGACGTGGAAACCATACACTGAGACCAAAACTGTTTATGGTCATTTACCTTGTCCATTTGTGTCTGTTCTTAAATTCTGAATGTTCAGTTTCTGCTCAGGCGTCAATGACTGTGCATTCGAAATTCCGTTGAGGAAGTTAGTAAATTCACTGGTCACAGCAGAACATTTTCCAATCACAAAGATTGTAAAGAGAAGCGAACCCAATATCCCGTGGGAAACCATGCTTCAAAGGCTGAAAAAAGGTAAGTGCTTTTCATTAAACATTTCATGGGTTAATTCTTAAACCAACATAAACTATTTCTTAAATTAAGACAACCTACTAGAGTTAATCCCTTTGTGAAGGAGCTGATGGAAAAATATAGAGTGATTGCTGCGACCCTGCTACGTTTTATACCTGAAGCAGATTGGATGTAAAATCATTAACATGGTGAATATTTACACAAGTTTTATTGAGCAATCTGAAAATTTTATTGCCAAGCACACACCTTAACAGCTGGAGTATAGTGGTTGATAATATCTGCCTATCTGTTGTCATATAAAATATAACAATTCCCTTGCATTCAAAAATTTCCTGTTATAGAGATTAAGCAATATCCAAAACATAGCCATATCAAAGTAGGAGTTTTCTTGCTGCTGGGGTAGAGAACCAAATAGTGGGTGGAGCTGGCACAGAAAGACTGCAAGCTGATTTTGGAGTTGTAATCAATTGAAACTTCGATAGTCTTAATGCAAACTGCGATTCAAAACTCTGTACCATTCACTTAAGGAAGAATATAGTTTCCTTGGAGCAAGTATAGATGAGGTTTATTAGATGTGTTCTTAGTTTATAGGGATTATTTTATGAGGAAGGATTGAGTATATTGGCCCTGTATGCTCAGGAATTTAGAAGGAGAGGTCATCCTCCTGAAGCATATAAGAGTATGAGGGGCCTTGACAGGGTAGATATTGTGAGGATGTTCCTCCTGATGATCACAAGATCACAAGACAAGGGAGCAGAAGTAGGCCATTCGGCCCATTGAGTCTACTCCAAGGAAAAGGGAAAAAAGAAAAAGAAATGAGAAATTGGGGGGGGGGCGCAAAACAAAAAACAACACACTATTCTAACCCCAATTTCCGGCCTTATCCCCATATCCCTTGATACCCCGACTATTTAGATATCTATCTATCTCTTCCTTAAACGCCTTCAATGATCTGGCCTCCACTGCTGTACCTGGCAAGGAATTCCACAAATTCACCACCCTCTGGCTAAAGAAATTTCTCCTCATCTCTGTTTTAGAGCTGTACCCTCTAATTCTAAGATTGTGCTCTCTGGTCCTGGACTCACCCACCAAGGGAAACAGCTTGACCACATCTACTCTGTCTAGTCCTTTCAACATTTTAAATGTCTCTATGAGGTCCCCTCTCATTCTTCTGTACTCCAGTGAGTACAGTCCAAGAGCCAACAAACGCTCATCATACATAAGCCCTTTCATTCCGGGAATCATCCTCATAAATCTCCTCTGAACCGTCTCCAACATCAGTACATCTTTCCTAAGATACGGGGCCCAAAACTGTGCACAGTATTCCAAATAGGGCCTCACTAGTGCCCCGTAGAGCCTCATCAACACTTCCTTACTTTTATACACAATACCTCTCGAAATGAATGCCAACATAGCGTTCACTTTCTTTACCACTGATCCGACCTGGTGGTTTACCTTTAAGTATCCTGCACGAGTACCCCCAAGTCCCTCGGTACTTCTGTACTTTGAATTTTCTCTCCTTCTAGATAACAAAATAAAGAGATACCTAGTAAAAACCGAAATGAAGAAGAAATTATTCTCTCAGAGGGGATTTTGTTTCACAGAGAGCCGTCAACTTGGAGTCACTGAGTGTGCACAAAACTGAACTAGATAGATTTTTGGACTACAGAGCAACCAAGTACTGTAAGGATAAGGCAGGAAAATGGAATCATGGCCAATGATCATATCTGTCATGATCTTATTAAATGGCCCATTGAACACCCTATTCCATTTCTTGTGCCTTATGTTCTTATGTTCAAAGCGCAATGAGGAGGACAAATTCTGAAATGTAGACCTTTCTTCAGCAATCCCACATGCTATATGTTCTTCTAGAGAATGAATGGACTATTTCAACACGACCATAAGAACTTAAGAAATAAGAGCAGGAGTGGGCCATCTAGCTCATCGAGCCTGTTCCACCATGCAATGAGATCATGGCTGATCTGGCCATGGACTCAGATCCACCTACCTGCACAGAACAAGAGCTTTCCCTTTATCATCTGTTCATTTAATTTAGCTCTTTCATCTCCAGTATCAGTTTGGTGAATTGTTGCACCCCTTTGAAAGCCTTCTTGAGGTGCAGGGTGCAGAATTAATTACATACAGCACTCTAAATAGGCTCTGATCTGAACCATGCATCTTTCCAGCTTAACTCCTATCCTTCTGTATAGTAGACCCCTTTTAGATAAAATCCAGCAGCTCATTAACCTTGTTATTTTTTGTATCTGTCCACTCATTTTTTTAATTGATTTTTGTACTTGGAACCCAATCCTTCTGATCCTTCCTAGTTCCCACTGCTTTACCATTTAGAAAACACACTGATCTACTTATTAGAAACAAACTAGATTGCTTCATTCAAAAATTGCCACAGTTCAGATCACTAACTTATCAATATCTCTTCACAATTTTCTGCTCTAGTCAACACAAATTATTGTACACCTAACTTAACTCTCTCTAATCCTTCATACAATCCATTGATTACAAACACCAAAGCCCGAGTACAGATCCCAAGGGGACACTACAAGTCATAGTGAATGTGCCTCCGCTACTATCCCAGGCAGTGAATTACATACCCAAACTACTTGTTGCATAAAGGAAATTCATGTCCCTTTTGGTTCTTTTGCCTGTCACATTCTTTCTATGTCCCCTAGTTCTTGACCCCTTGGACAATGGGAACAGTTTCTCTATTTTCAATCTAGACCCTGCATGTTTTTAAATACTGACCAATTGGGCAACATTTTGTTGTTTGTGTTGTGTATATGGATTTATAATAAAATACCACATTAATAGATTTGACAATTAAAATGACATCTCAGATGAAAAACTGGCTAAGGGAGAGAACAATAGAGCAGTGGTAAATGGTTGTGTTTCAGACGGAAGGGAACTACACAGTGATGTCTCACAACAACTGCTGTTGTTTTAATACCCTGAACTTGGATATAATTTACAAGTCAGTGGGTGACATTCAGCTTAAGAAAAATAGGAAACTTATTTTGAGGCTGTGATTTCTAGATAGTCTAGCCAATGGAGATATCATCCTCAAATCAACATTGCCAAGCTTTGTAATAATTTTGTGTGTTTCAATGAGATCACCTCTCATTCTTCTAAACTGTAGAGAGTACAGTCCTAGTGGGTATAATCTCTCCTCAAAGGATGATTCCCCGCAACTCAGAAATCAATCTAGTGAACCTTGATTACACTTCCTCTATCATAAGTCTGTCCTTCCTTTGGTACGGGGATGAGATGTGTAGACAATATTCTAGATGTGGTGTCACCAGGGCTGTTTATAATTTCCATAAGGTGTCTTAAGTCTTGCATTCAAGTCCTCTAGCAAAAGGACCATTTGCTTGCTGTACTTGCATGTTAACTTTAAGTAATTCATGTACAAGGATACCCATTTCTTAAGAACATCACTATTTTAAAATTCCTCAAAGTGGATCTCTTTCTGCGTTATAATGCACCCACCATGTCCTCACCCCATTCACTTAACCTGTCTATATCTCCTGGAGCCTTTCTCTAACTCCTTCACAATCCACACTGCTACCCAGCTTTGTATCAGCAAGCTTGAATACATTGCACCAGGTCTCCTCATACCAATAAATGGGGTAGTTTGTGAGTATCTGGGCTCCAGCACCAATCCCTATGGAATTCCACTGGTTACGGCCTCGCAATCCAGCATGCTGCTTGACCTGCTGACTTCCTCCAGCAGGTTGTTTGTTGCTCCGAATTCCAGTATCTGCAGTCTCTTGCGTCTCCACCCTTTGTTTGATTGCTGGAGCAGTGCACAGACTGTCATGAGAGTTAAGGTTAAGTGCACTATATCAAGCATAGCAGATGGTGGTGGAAAGGCCGTATCAATGTGTAGATCCTGGTAATAAATGTGGGAGAAGGCCACGTATTATAAGGAACCTGTAAGCACAATGTACCAGGATCAGAGTGTAAGATTACACACTGATAAATTTTGTCTATCAATCACTCCCAAGCATACTGGTCATCCACGCCAAGGCCCTACACTACTACACAATTATTTCAGAGTGTCAAATGCCATATACTTATAAAAATAAGTGCTGATCAATGGGAAAACAGCTGGGACTGTTGCCTATTGGATGCACACATAGCCAGCACTAAGGGCTTGATGTCTTCTGTGCTGTAATAGTCCTAAGTTTCCATAGCAGGGCACATATTCAAATTACACCTTAAATCAGGAAATCTTGCCTGCTCTGCACCTTTCAAGTACCTCACACTTGACACTACTGCAAAATAAATACAACCGATCACTGATGCCCAGGATGAACTTCAGTCTGTAACAGTCATCAGTAATGCCTTGTGCTTCACTAAACACAGCAGTATGGTGATATTGGGCATCTGCATTACACCATTCATTGGGCGCACAAATTTAATATGTCCTGGTTGAATCAGGCACATGTTTGAGAAGTGAGCAGCACATTAGCTGATGTTGCAGAGTCGCACACAACAAGTTTCACAACTACCTGAGATCAATAACTTGGAGCTCTACAACAGACAAGTAGCTGCCCCACAGGAAAGTTAGGATGGTCCCAGAGAGAACTGCAATTGTGTGAAAGAATACAGTGAGATATTCTTGGGATGTGGGTGTTTCTGGCAAGATGAATGCCAGATTAGTGATACTGAGTAAGCCACATTAGATGAAGTGAAGTCAACCACTTTGGCATAGAATTGGAGTGAGGAGGGGACTAAACCGGGCTTTGTCTTCCCCTGAAGAGCAGTACTAATATTGGTCAGCTCTGCTGATATTAGCTGTTTATTTATAGATATTTTAAAATTTGGTGGGATTTTCTTCATGTTCTCTGGAGCCTAACCCCAAGGTAATGGACTTATTACTATATCTTTTTGTTTAAGGGTTTTGTACACTGCCTCATCAGTATTACAGTCCACTCATCTGCACATCAACATAATAGTTTCCTGTCTGAATGTATATCCAGTTTCGTCTTGAAAGTTACAACAATATTTTGGATCATTATAATTCACAGCATGAAAATATTTTCATCTATCTCCTTTTCAGATTTTTTTTGCATTATCTTATATCTGTCAAAAGGAAAAGAATAGTAAAAGTTAATGCGGGTCCCTTACAGACTGAGACAGGAGAAATTATATTGGGGAATATGGGAATGATAGGGACATTAAACACATCTTTTATGTCTGTTTTCACTGAAAAAGCCACAGCAATGTTCCTGGAAATAGAACCATAGAATACCACAGCACAAAAAACAGGCCATTCAGCCCTTCTAGTCTGTGCCAAAACTTTATTCCACTAGTCCCATTGACCTGCACCCTCCAGACCTCTCCCATCCATGTATCTATCCATGGAGGACAAGTCTAGAGTGAATGAGGAGTTGGAGGAAATTAGCATTGACAAAACACAATATTGTTGGAGAAATTAATGCAGCTGAAAGCCAGTCAAAGCCTAGGACTTGATGTCCTACTGCCCAAGGTTCTGAAGGAGACAGCTAAGGAGATATTAAATGCTCTTGGTTGTCATCTTCCAAGACTCTATAGATTCTAGGCTGGTTCCTATAGATTGAAAGGTACTAGATATAACCCCACTATAGGTAGTCTTTGATTTATGAAAGGATTTTGTTCCTGGAGGGGGAGGTGGAATGCGAGAAGTTTCATGAGTTGAAAAGGTTGAGTGAAATGCATGATAGGTATTTTGGTGCACTGTATTTCCTATGGGCAGAGAGTGTTGCACAATTTGTTATAGCTAAAGAAATATTTGTAAATCAAAGACACAAGGGTAGGCACCCCATCCACAACCATTCACTCACTCAACCACCGATGTACAGTAGCAGCAGGTTGTATCATCTAGAGGATGCACTGCAGCAATTCACCAAGACTTCTTAGACTGCACTTTCCAAACCCACAACCTCGGCCAGCTAGAAGGACAAGAGCAGCAAAAGCATGGAGAACACCACCACCTGGAAGTTGCCCTCCAAGCCACACACCATCCTAGCTTGGAAATATATCACTGTTCCTTCACCGTCGCTGGGTCAAACCTGATGCAGGATTTCGACCCGAAACGTTGACAATTCCTTTCCTCCCACAGATGCTGCTTGACCTGCTGAGCTCCTCCAGCACATTGTTTGTTGCATCAAAACAAAGGGTGTCAGTATCTGGACTGTTCCATTATTTGCCCAATAGGCTCCACTTCAACTATCAGCATTTGGTTGCCTTTGGCCTCCCATAGCAGCATTTGGAAGGATTAAAAAATAGCAAAACATTAAAAACTTAAAGGCTTCCCATTAGCCCAGCATTGTTAAATGATCACATGCATACTATTTTTTTCAGAAGTTCTTGAGGGCCATTGGCCAGAACTCAAGATGCATCTCAGTATCACATGCATAAAACTGCATAAATTTATACCTTTTGCAAGTTTCTCTTCATTCTGCAACCTACAGCTTTCTAAAATCCAAACACAGTCTCCTGTTTATCTCTCACCATTGAAATTTACGTAACTGAAGTTAGTAAATCTGTTCTGACAAAGGTTTAGTTTAATTTGGCATCGTGGTCAGCACAGGCATCACGGGCCAAAGGGCCTGTTCCTATGCCGTACTGTTCCATGTTCTATGCTCGATGTTGATTTTGAAGCTAACACAAGACAACTGGTCCAACTAATTCTGGCAAAGAGAGTTTGACAGAAGCATTCAGTCTGTTTCTCTTTCCACGGATGCTGCCTGACTTGCTGAGTTTTCCATCATTTTCTAATTTTGATTCATACGTAACTACTAGTAAAAGGACCCTGATGACCAACATGTGACATTCATTCAATATAAATCAGTGGGGGTTTAACTGTAAATGGGCAGAGCCATACAATGCAAACACAATTGGGAATCATTAAAGAAAATTGTCTTTGGGTCAGATTTCCTCAAGGATTCCCTGGTATAACATCCTCAGGCTTCCCGTTACGAACCAGCAACAAAAGAAACACACTGAGTCATGATTCAGTGTTAAAAACTATTTTATTAATCACTACTTATGATAATAAGAAAAATAAAAGTAAAAATGTTAGTATGTTAGAAGTAAAAATGTTAAACCTTGAACATTAACCCCAAAGACTCAACTCTTCGTGTGTGTGTGTGGCAAAGTCCCAAACTCCAAGTCCAGGAATGGTTCTTAAAGTTCAGTTCAGCAAGCCATAAGGTGAAACATGAGCAAAAGCTTCTTCAACAACCACCGTTGTCTGAAGATAAGACGTAGATGTAGAGAACATAGAGAGAGTAATTACGAAATCCAAATGTTCCACGATGGAACCCAAATGACACCTCAGGGTTTACTCGGTAGTGACTTCCTCACCCCGAAAAGCATCCGACTTGTGGTCATCCACACAAATACCTGTTTCCCTCTACAGGTTAACGACAAAGTGGACTCCATTGGATTACTCCAAAAATCCATATGTGGATTGTAGTGACAGGCACAGTTACTGTATTTCATCCATTGATAGAGACTAGCAGGCTGCTGTCTCTCTCTCTCTGTCTCTCTCTCTCTGTCTCTCTCTGTCTCTCTCTCTCTCTCTCTCCTCTGACTGACTCCGACTGTCTGCTCCACCAACGTCATTACGTCCTTATCTTCTGTTGTCGTAACCACGCCACACACACACACACACACACACACACACACACACACACACACACACACACACACACACACACACACACACACACTACTAACTCTACCTTAAAGGGACATTCACCGAGTCCGTAACATTCCCGAAAGACTTTACCATCCACTACCACACTCTACATGACCTTCTGTCTCCTGGCACACTTTTCGAGCATTTGTAGTTTTCAATCTTCTTATTAATTGGTAATGTAGTCTTGGTGTGAAATGCAACATTTCAATTACTAAAATAGAAACAAGTTTTGGATTTTAATCTTTTTATTTCTGGTCCAATACTTCTTCGTTCATTCATTTCTCCAAATGTTACCAGGTGGAAACTACACATACATCTTAAGAAATTGATAGTGAAATTAGGAATTCAAAATTCAACAAGAAAAGTTCAGCTTGAGCATAGTTAAACAATTGCAACGGCCCCATTGTATCTACTAATCAAGGCTTTGTCATCATAAATGGCTGTGTGTTTATTTGAAAAGATTAGAATCAAGCACTTTTACCTTTTTATTACTGTTGCTTGGAAGTGAAGTAAAATTGGGCAGCTACATTGCTGCTACCAGTATCAGCAAGCTGCTTAAATTATCTGTTACACTGTAATTATTTGATGAAGAGTTTATATATTTGTTTTCAAGATGTGGATGACATTTATTGCTCATCCAGAGCTCAGCTAAGGACAATATAATTTGGAATGGGAATTGCATGCAGCCCAGTACTGTTGGATGTTAATAAACTAGTTGCATTGCCATTCTGATTATGCCATTGAGAAAAAAGACTACCTGGTATTGGTATTGGTATTTGGTTTATTATTGTCACTTGTACTGAGGTACAGTGAAAACCTTGTCTTGCATACCAATCGTACAGGTCAATTCATTACACAGTGCGGTTACATTGGGTTAGTACAGAGTGCATTGATGTAGTACAGGTAAAAACAATAACAGTAGAGAGTAAAGTGTCACAGCTACAGAGAAAGTGCAGTGCAATAAGGTGCAAGGTCACAACGAGGTAGATCGTGAGGTCATCATCCATCTCATCGTATAAGGGAACCATTCAATAGTCTTATCACAGTGGGATAGAAGCTGTCCTTAAGTCTGGTGGTACGTGCCCTCAAGCTCCTGTATCTTCTACCCGATGGAAGAGGAGAGAAAAGAGAATGACCCGGGTGGGTGGGGTCTTTGATTATGCTGGCTGATACACCAAGACAGCGAAAGGTAAAGACAGAGTCCAAGGAGGGGAGGCTGGTGTCTGTGATGCGCTGGGCTGTGTCCACAACTCTCTGCAGTTTCTTGCGGTCCTGGGCAGAGCAGTTGCCGTACCAAGCCGTGATACATCCAGATAGGATGCTTTCTATGGTGCATCGATACCTCCACTTATCCAAGAGCAGAGGTGGACATCGGTCAACAGCTCATATCATCTTTGATATGGAGCAGTAATACAATCACTTGCTTTGAGCAATATGCAATCAAATTGACTGCTGATGTTTCATTACAATGTCAAATGTTATAGGGAAGATGTGGTTAAACTGGAAAGAGTGCAGAAAAGATTTACGAGGATGTTGCCAGGACTAGAGGGCCTGAGTTACAGGAAGAGGTTGGCCAGGCTAGGTCTTTATTCCTTGGAACGTAGGAGAATGAGGCGCAACCTTAGAGAAGTGTTTAAAATTATGAGTAACAGTCCTTTCCTGACGGTAACAGTCTTTTCCCCAGGGTAGGGGAGTCCAAAACTTGGGGGGGGGGGGCATAGTTTTCGGGTGAGGGGAAAGATTTAGAAGGAACCTGAAGGGCAGCTTTTTCACGCAGAGGGTGGTGAGTATATGCAATGAGCTGCCAGAGGAAGTGGTTGAGGCAGGTACAATAGTATCATTTAAGAAACACTTGGATAGGTACATGGAGGGGCAGGGCTTAGAGGGTTATTGGCTGAATGCAGGAAATTGGGACTAGCTGGGTGGCCACCATGGTCAGCATGGACTTGTTATATTGTTATATCCGTGCTATATTGCTCCATGATTCTGTGACTCCACGATTGTGTGATCCTGTTAAAATCCCCACAACCCACTGCCCAGCCATCCATACCATCAGCCACCACCTGCCCAACCCATGGAAGAGTCTACAGTTCCCTATTAGCCACATCAGCCATCTCAGAACCCACAAAACCAGAGTGGAAGTAAGTCATACTCAATTCCAAGGAGCTGCTTAACAACAAACCTTCTCGTGAAATGTCACTTTCAGTCATTCTCTTACCTTCTTTCCATTATATATCTCTTCTCCTGCTTGATTTTTTCTGTCTCTTCATAATACATTCCTTTATTTTGTTCTTTACTTATAAGTTTATGGAAATTCTCGGTTCACATGGTGTGATCCTACCAACTTTTTTTTAATTCTCTGATGCAAATAGTTCAGTCCTTTCGCATAGTTTTAAATTACTTTAATTTCACCTTAAAGCTTTAGATAGATGTTTACTTTCTTATCTTCATAGAGAGCCAAAGATAAAGTTTTGAAGGTTGTAGCTGGATTACAGACCAAGACAACACAAATAACAAACCTGTAAAATTCAAGGTTGAAAACAAGTGAAGTAAAAATATGTGAAGTAAATTCCCTTCAAAGAGGAAATAATATACTTGAAGAGGAAATATCTTCTCATGAATTGATTGACATATATAAGACTGTATGGTTGTCAGTTGAAGACCTCTTTGGGGCCATTGGTGACAACAGGACAACAGGTCAGAATTTGCTGGCAAAACAATTTTGAGTGTAATCATTTTCATAAATAGTGTGCCAAATGTTAGTGAAGAGGAAGATAATCTATGAATTGCAGATTGTGATAATGTGATTTGTGGCATTCCACAGTCAGTCTCATGAAACAGAGCAGATAACCATTAACCTTCCAGTATACTTCAAGAAATTGATAACAAAAGGTATCTCATTTTTGTAAATGACTAAAGTGAATATCAAATCTATTAAATAATAAAATAAGGTCTATTAAAGCATAAAATAAGTAGAATTGCTAAGCCAAATTAAATATTTTATCACAGTGCCAAGATTGTAAATTAATGATTAACCTTAAAATTAAATTCTAGCATTTGTTGACAAAAAAACAATAATAGACCATAAAGAATTGATTCTTGGTTTCATCCTGGTGATAAAGGTATTAACTTGTGACATAACATATCATGTGGCTTACTATTTTTAATAAGTTGGCATCCAGTGGCCATCTGGCACGAATGAACCATACCGTGACTGTTGAATAATGTAAAAGCTTTGATATAATAAAATGGGAATCTTGCCATGTGCTGAATCAGTGTTAATGAAACGTTGCACCAGATTTGTAAATCTGCTTCATCGAGTTATTTGCCAATTTTTACCAATTAACCAGTTCTACAGAAGCCCTTTGCATTGTGTGTAAGGTGTCAGGACATTTAAACAACATCTGCTTGCATTTATGTAATAGCAACTTTTAGAAAATACAGAAAGATATTTCACAGGAATATTGCCCATCAAATTTTGACACTGAGCCAAATAACAAGGTATTAGGCAGACTGCCAGGAGTTTGGATCCACCATAGAGGAAAAGATATATTTGCCCAGAAACTGGATTTCTTTGACTTTGGGTGCACTAAATGCGTGCTGTGTTTCACCTCAATGCCCAATCAGGAGACTTATTAAAATGTCTACATTAGTGAAATTTCCCTTCAAAAAATTGTTAGGGTATTTCTCCCTCATTCTGGTACACTATAATGTGATCTGCCTGCAGATATCACAACAGTCATATCATTGCCGCTGCAGGTTATGGGAACCATGTCAAAGCCTTGAAGGGTTCTCTCCCTGGCAACCTAACTAACTGCAATCAGAGCAGTGATTGCTGCAGCAAATAGCAGTCAGGCAGGCACAATGAGGAAGCAAAGCATTAGCATCCCAACTAATGTAAAGTTGGCCACTTGGTGCAGAGTTTGACCCTTCGCTGTGGGTGGGAACGCAGGTCGTAGATTGCACATCTTGCACCAATTTCAATCATTTTATGAGGAAATGTCACACAAAATTGCTGAGGTCATCACATGTATGAATCAATCCATGCTAATCACGTCCATGATGGCATGAACTGCAAGTATAATTGCCAGATCCAATTTCACATGGGCAGAAACAGCTGTGAGTGCATTGAAACATGCTGAATCTATTTTGTGTTATTTAGAAAATAGAAAGGCAGAATAGTTCAAGGTGGAATTGCAGAGTTGAGGCCCAGGTGAAAAATGTTACCTGTTGTTTTTAATATTCTATAAAGAGGACAATTTATTACCCATTTCCTTTTTAACTTTAACAACTGGTAATGGAACCTTGCTGTCAAAGAGCATGCACTGGCCTTCCATCAATGGATTGATTAATGTGGAGAGACACAAGGCATAACGTTCCAGGATTTTTTAGCAACTTGTACCACAGCAACAGTGCATCTACAGTATGTGCCATAATTCCAAAGTGAAAGGGAAAAAAATAATGTGAGGACTTTTTTGTTCTTTCATTAAATGTTGGTGTAGTTGGTAAGGCCAGCAGTCAGTGCCTATCTCTGATTACCTGAGAGAAAATGTTGTTGAGCCATCTTCTTGAATCACTGCTATCCTTGTGCTGAAGCTCCTCATACCAGTGTCCCACAAAAAGTTTGATGATTTCACCCTAGAAAGGTTGAAAGTGTCACGTATATTTCCAATTCAGCATGTCGTCAGGTAGAGCAGAATTTTCAGGTGGTAGAGATGCCAAGCATCCGCACTCCTTTTTCTTCCTGATAACACCATAGGTTTCACCTTGCAGGAGTCTAAAAGAGGCACATTTGCAACTTGTTAATAGTTAATTGGCGAATTAACAGCAGCCAATAAAATGAAGGTAGGGTCAAGCAGAGTGGCTATTGTGTGAGTGGACCAGTGTTAGAGTGGGAGACTGAGGCTTTGGCTGAAGAGGCTTTGGTGAGAGGAGGCGGAGGCTAAGATAAGTCTTTGGTAAGTTTCTTTCTTTGATTTTTCCTTTAGTGCCAGGCTAGAGTAGTTAGAATGGTTCCAGGGTCACTGGTGTGTTCATCTTGTGAGATGTGGAAGTTCTGGGAGACCTCCAGTCTCTGTCATAGCTACATCTGCACAAGGTGTGTCTAGCTGCAGCTCCTTACAGACTGTGTTAGAGAACTGGAGCTGCAGCTGAACAACCTTCGGCTCCTCTGGGAGAACGAGGAGATCATAGATAAGAGTTACAGGGAGAAAGTCACTCCTAAGCTGCAGGAGGCAGGTAGCTGGGTGACTGTCAGGAGAAGGATGGAGAATAGGCAGGTAGTGCAGAGTACCCCTGTGGCTCTTGTCCTGAGTAACAGGTATACCACTTTGGATACTGTTTGGGGGGGGATGACCAACCAGGGGAAAGCCACAGTGACCAGGTCTCTCGGCACTGAGCCAGGTTGTGTGGTGCAGAAGGGAAGGGGGATTCCATAGTAAGGAGGGCAGACAGGAGATTCTGTGGACGTGAAAGAGACTCCCGGATGGTATGTTGCCTCCCTGGTGCCAGGGTCAGGGATGTCTTGGATCAGGTCCACAGCATTCTGAAGGGGGAGGGTGAACAGCCAGAGGTCGTGGTACATATTGGTACCAATAACATAGGAAAAGAGATGAGGTCCTGAAGAGGGAATGTAGGAAGCTGAAAAGCAGGACCTCAAGGATAGTAATCTCTGGATTGCTGCCTGTGCCATGTGCCAGTGAGAGTAAGAATAGGTTGATTTGGCAGATGAATGCGTTGCTGAGAAGTTGGGGCAGGGTTTCAGATTTGTAGATCATTGGGAGCTCTTCTGGGAAAGGTATGACCTGTACAAAAGGGCTGGTTTACACCTGAACTAGAGGGGGACCAATATTCTTGCAGGCAGGTTTGCTAGAGCTGTTGGGGCGGGTTTAAATTAGTTTGGCAGGGGGATAGGAACCTGTGTGATGAGTTAGAAGTTGGTGCATTTAGTGTACAAGTAAATGCAGTGTGTAGAAAGACTGTGAGGAAGGATAGGCAGTTGAAAAAGCAAAATTGCAGTCAGTTGGATGGGCTGAAGTGTGTCTAATGCGAGAAGTATCAGGAACAAGGCTGATGAACTTAGAGCATGGGTAAATATGTAGAACTATGACATGGTGGCCATTCAGAAACTTGGCTGTCACAAGGGCAGGAATGGCTGCTGGATATTCCGGGGTTTAGATGTTTCAAAAGGGACAGGGACAGAGGTAAGAGGTGGGTGTGTGGCTTTGCTGATCAAGGACAGTGTCACAGCTATAGCAAGGGAGGATGTCCTGGAGGGATCACCTACTGAGTCAGTGTGGGTGGAAGTCAGAAACAGGAAGGGAGCGATCACTCTATAGGAAGTATTCTACAGACCACCCAATAGCAGCAGAGACACTGAGGAGCAGATCGAGAGGCAAATATAACAGGGTTGTTGTCATGGGTGATTTCAACTTCCCTAATATTGATTGGCACCTCCTTAGTGTAAAGGGGATAGATGAGCCAGAGTTTGTTAGCAGTGTCCAGGAAGGATTCCTGACACAGTCTGTGGTCAGGCTGACTGGAGGAGAGGCCATACTGGACCTGGTACTAAGCAATGAGCCTGATCAGGTTTCAGATCTCTCAGTGGGAGAGCACTTTGGAGACAGTGACCATAACTCCTTGCCCTTTACCATAGCCTTGGAGAGGGTTAGGAGCAGACAATATGAGAAAGTATTTAATTGGGGGAGGGGGAATTATGATGCTATTAGGCAGGAACTTGGAACGTAAATTGGGAACAGATGTTCTTGGTGAAGTGCACAATGGAAATGTGGAGGTTGTTTAGGGAGAACTTGCATGGGGTTCTGGATAGGTTTGTCCCATTGAGACAGGTAGGATGGTAGAGTGAAGGAACCATGGTTGACAAGAGATGTAGAATATCTCTTCAAGAGGAAGAACAAAGCTTACCTATGGTTTAGAAAGCAAGGATCAGACAGGGCTCTGGAGATCTACAAGGTAGCCAGGAGGGAGCCTAAGAATAGACTTGGGAGGGATAGAAGGGGGCATGAGAAGGCCTTGGCGAGTAGGATTGAGGAAAACCCCAAGGCGTTCTACACATGTGAAGAATAGGAGGATGACTAGAGTGAGGGGAGGACTGATCAGGGATAAAAGAGGAGACTTGCCTGGAGTCGGAAGAGGTAGGGGAGGTCCTTAATGAATACTTTGCTTCAGTATTCACCAGTGAAAGATCTTGATGTTTCTGACGATGGCATACAACAAGCTGATACACCAGAGCATATCAATGTGAAGAAAGAGGATGTGCTGGAACTTTTGAAAAACATTAGGATAGATAAATCAATGGGGCCAGATGGGATATATCCAAGGTTATTACTGGAAGTGAGGGAAGACATTGCTGCACCTTTGGTGACGATCTTTGGGTCCTCACTGGCCACATGATTGGAGGGTGGCAAATATTGTTCCTTTGTTCAAGAAAGGGAGTAGGGATAACCCTGGGAATTACAGACCAGTGAGTCTTACTTTAGTGGTGGGCAAATTACTGGAGAAGATTCTTAGAGACAGGATTTATGGGCATTTATAGAAGCATAGGCTGATTAGGGACAGTCAGCATGGCTTTGAGGGGCAGGTCGTGCCTCACGAGCTTGATTGAATTCTTTGAGCATGTGACAAAGCACATTGATGAAGGTAGAGCAGTGGATGCGGTGTACATGGATTTTAGTAAGGCGTTTGATAAGGTTCCTCATGGAAGGCTCATTCAGAAATTCAGGAGACTTGGGATCCAGGGAAACTTGGCTGTTCAGATTCAGAATTGGCTCGTCCATAGAAGACAGAGGGTGGCTGTAGATGGAGAGTATTCTACCTGAATGTCAATGACCAGTAGTATTCTGCAGGGATCTGTTCTGGGACCTGTGCTCTTAATGATTGTTATAAATGACTTGGATGAGGATGTGGAAGGGTGGATTAGTAAGTTTGCAGATGACATGAAGGTTGGTGGTGTTGTGGATAGTGTAGAAGGTTGCTGTAATGCAGAGCTGGGCTGAGAAGTGGCAGATGGAATTCAGCCCGGAAAAGTGTGAAGTGATACACTTTGGAAGATTGAATTTGAAGGCAGAATACAAGATTAATGGCCGGACTCTTAGCAGTGTGGAGGAACAGAGGGATCTTGGGGTCCACGTCCATGGATCCCTCAAGGTTGCCGTGCAAGTTGATAGGGTTGTTAAGGAGGTGTGTGGCGTGTTGCCCTTCATTCGTCAGGATATTGAGTTCAAGAGCCACGAGGTAATGTTGCAGCTCTATAAATCTCTGGTAAGACCACACTTGGAGTATTGTGTTCAGTTCTGGTTGCCTCATAATAGGAAGGATGTGGAATCTTTGGAGAAGGTGCAGAGGAGATTTACCAGGATGCTGCCTGGATTGGAGAGCTTGTCATATGAGGATAGGTTGAGTGAGCTAGGGCTTTGCTCTTTGGAGAGAAAGAGGATTAGAGGTGACTTGATAAAGGTGTCAACATGATAAGAGGCATAGATCGAGTGGACAGTCAGAGACTTTTCCCAGGGTGAAAATAGCTAACATGAGAGGACATCATTTTAAGGTGATTGGAGGAAGGTATAAGGGGGATGTCAGGGGTAAGTTATTTTTACAGTGGTGGGTGTGTGGAACGCACTGCCAGCAGAGGTAGTGGAGGCAGATACGTTAGGGACATTAAAGAGACTCTTAGATAGGCACATGAATGATAGAAAAATGGAGGGGTATATGGGTTAGATAGATCTTAGAGCAGGATAAAATGTCGGCACAACATCGTGGGTCGAAGGGCCTGTACTGTGCTGTAATGTTCTGTTCCATGTTCTTTGCAAACATCCCCATTTCTGAGCTTGGAGAGAAGTTCACAATGAGGCATCTGAAATGACTGGGTTTCCAACACTCCCCTGAGGAACTGTTGCAGCAATATCTTAGGACTCCAGTGAGTGATCTCCAACAGTAGCAACCAACATCCTATGTGAGACATGTGTTCAGCCAGTAAAGAGTCTTCCCCCAATTCCAATTCTTTTTCATTTACTGGAGACGCCGATACCATATTTGGTGAGATTCTAATTTGATATCAAGAGCAATCATTTTCACCTCACCTCTAGGATTCAAATCTTTTGTCATCTTATAGATAGTAATAGGGCTTGGAACCGAACACTTAAGGCAGAACTCTAAATGTGAACAGGTTATAAGAAAGCAAACATGCCTGATTGCAGTATTGTTTCACCTCCATTACTTTACTGATGATTACACTTAAACTAATGGAGTAGCAATTAACCAGAGTAGAATTTGCCTGCTTTTTTGTAGAGAGAACAAAACTGGACAATTTTAACTTGTAAATGCCAGTGTTTTAGCTAAATTGGGATGTTTTGGCTAATTAGCTCTAGCCCAGCATTACTTCTGGGAAGTTGTTTGGTTCAATAATTTTGCTGTGTCCAGTACACTCAGCTATTTCTTGAATCAAACTTATTGAAGGTTGCCTGCTGTAAATGGGGAAACTCAGAAGGAGTGTGAGATGATTCATCCACTCAAGTTGTCTGACTGACGATAAGGCTGAAGCATTTGCACTATCATCAGCGCATGCTTGAGGATGGGGATGTCCTTGTACTATCCTACATAGCATGGTTGCATTGGATTGGGTGTGATGGAAAGTGTGACGAAAGTACTGAAGTGTTACTCCTACATTACAACCAAAGACATGCATCTTCAGCAGGAAGATTGGTGAGAATCTTCCCTAGTGTTGGTTCACATGCTACTTGCACTGAGTTATAGAGTCATACTGCCCACCATGTCCATATCAAACTTTATAGCCATCCACACTAATCCCACTTGCCTGCATCAGGAACATATCCTTCAATGCCTTGCCATGAACAATGCGTACCAGCATCTCCACTTTCTTAGAAGTTTAAGGAGATTTGGCATATCATTGAAGACTCTCTCAAACTCTACAGATGTACAGTGGAGAGCATTCTGACTGGTTGGATTGCATCGCGGCCTGGTATGGGAACTCCAATTCACTGGAATGCAAGAGGCTACAGAGTGGTGGACTCTGCCAGTTCTATCATGTACCGGAAAGAAATAAAGAGCTTAGTAATGTGGTGTCATGATAACAACATTTTCCTCAATGTCAGCAAAACAAAAGAGCTAGTCATTCCCTTCAGGAAGGGGGGGTGGGGGGGGGGGGGGGAAGGGCAGGTGCAGTGCACCTGCTCCTGTTTACCTCAACGGTGCCAAGGTCGAGAGGGTTGAGAACTTCAAGTTCCGAGGAGTGAACATCATCAATACCCTGTCCTGGTCCAACCACATAGACGCCACGGCCAAGAAAGCTCAGCAGCACCTCTACTTCCTCAGGATGCTAAAGAAATTTGGCATGTCTCCTCTAATCCTCACCAATTTTTATCGATGCACCATAGAAAGCATCCTATCCAGATACATCATGGCTTGGTATGGCAACTGCTCTGCCCATGACCACAAGAAACTGCACAGAGTTGTGGACACAGCCCAGCACATCACGGAAACCAGCCTCTCCTCCATGGACTCTGCTGATATTTCTTGCTGCCTCGGTAAAGCAGCCAACAAAATCAAAGATAAGATTTCTTTATTAGTCACATGTACATCAAAACATGCAATGAAATGTACCTTTTACATAGAATGTTCTGGGGGCAGCCTGCAAGTGTTGCCATGCTTCTGGTGCCAACATAGCATGCCCACAGCTCCTAACCTGTATGTCTTTGGAATGTGGGAGGAAACCGGAGCACCCAGAGGAAATCCATGCAGACACGGGGAGAACGTACAAACTCCTTACTGTCTCAAACCAGCAACAAAAGAAACACACTGAGCATGATTCAGTGTTAAAAACTATTTTATTAATCACTACTTATGATAATACGTAAAATAAAAGTTTAAAAAAAAATGTTAGTATGTTAGAATTCAAAAATGTTAAACCTCGAACATTAACCCCAAAACTAAACTCATCGTGTGTGTGTGTGACAAAGTCCAAAACTCCCAGTTCCGGAATGGTTCTTAAAGTTCAGTTCCGCAAGCCATAAGGTGAAACATGAGCAAGGGCTTCTTCAACAACCACCGTTGTCTGAAGATAAGATGTAGATGTAGAAAAACATAGAGAGAGTACATACGAAATCCAAATGTTCCACGATGGAACCCAAACGACACTTCAGTGTTTACTCGGTAGTGACTTCCTCACCCCGAAAAGCATCCGAACCGTGGTCGTCCACACACAAATACCTGTTTCCTTCTACAGGTCAGCAACAAAGTGAACTCCACCGGATTACTTCCAACTTCCATACATGGATTTCAGTGGCAAACACAGTTATTGTTTCTCATCCATCGATAGAGAAAACAAGCAGGCTGGTGTCTCTCTCCCTTCTCTCTCTCTCTTTCTTCTTCTTCTGACTTCTTCAACAACGTCATTACGTCCTTTATCTTCTATTGACGTAAGCACGCCCCACACACACATACACACACACTCTCTATCTTAAAGGGACTTTCACTGAGTCCGTAACACCTCCCACCTAAAAAAAAATTTTCCCAAGAAAATTTTAACCGCGCATAGTTAGTAATGTTAATGATTATCATGCTACCCAACTACAGACTATCAGATTAGTACAGATACATGTTTCCCATTTAACATCGGGAAAGACAATCAGCAATCACATTATCTTTGCCTTTAATGTGAGTTATCATGAGATCAAACTCTTGCAAAATTAAACTCCAGTTTAACAGCCTTCTGTTCTTGTTTTTGACTCGGCTCAGAAACACCAATGGGTTATGATCTGTATACACAGTCAATGGTTTCTGAGCAGTGCAAACATATACACTGAAATGTTGCAAGGCTAAAACAAGCGACAGTAATTCTTTCTCTATGGTGGAATAATTCTTTTGATGCTCATTAAATTTCTTTGAAAAGTAAGCTACAGGATGGTCAATATCATCAAGGTCACCCTTCTGCAACAACACAGCTCCTGCAGCTTCATCACTGGCATCTACTGCTAATGAAAATGGCTTTTCAAAGTCAGGTGTTCTGAGCACAGGATGGTAGCATAAAATGGCTTTCAGCTTCTCAAATGCTTCTTGACAAGAATCTGTCCAAACAAACTTTACTCCTTCTTCAGAAGATTAGTTAGGGGAAGAGCAATATCAGCAAAGTTTTTACAAAATTTTCGATAATATCCAACCATTCCCAAAAATCTTCTAACAGTCCTCGTACCTGTGGGAATAGGGAACTCAGATATTGCTTGAACTTTTGCCTGAACAGGAGCTTGCTTGCCTCGACCTACAACATAACCAAGATACGTCACAGTGGCATGGCCAAATTCACTTTTAGCCAAGTTAACTTTAAGGTTAGCCTTGGAAAGTCTTTCAAACAACCTTTCTAACGCAGAGATGTGATCCTCCCATGTATCATTCCCAGTCACTAAGTCGTCAATGTAGGCATCTGTATGGTTTAACCCATGAATCACTGAATTAATCATTCTTTGAAATGTTGCCGGAGCATTTTTCATTCCAAATGGCAAAACATTGTATTCATACAATCCAGAAGGGGTTACAAAGGCTGAAATCTCCCGTCCTCTATCTGTTAATGGAACACACCAGTACCCTTTTAATAGGTCAATCTTTGTAAGAAATTTTGCCTTTCCCACTCTGTCTATGCAATCATCCACCCTAGGAATAGGGTAAGCATCTGACTTTGTTACAGCATTCACTTTCCTGTAATCTGTGCAAAATCTAACAGTTCCATCAGGTTTAGGTACAATAACACAGGGCGAACTCCAATTTGAAGTAGAATGTCTAATAATATCATTTTCCAACATGTATTTTATTTCCTGATCAACAAGTTTACTTTTTTCCACATTCATTCGATATGGGTGTTGTTTGATTGGTTTTGCATCCCCAACATCAACATCATGGGTAATTATCGATGTTCTGTTTGGAACATCTGGGAACAGATTTTTAAATTTTAAAATTAATTCTCTCATCTGTTGTTTTTGTGAAACTTGTAAATGGTCCAACTTCGTTTCAAGGTTCTCCAGGATATTTTGGTTTTTTAGTTTCGATGGAACAATATTTGGTCTAAATTGGCCTTCCTCAACATCAACATCAGGCATTCTAGAAACAACCTTTACATCATCCACCAAGGCCACAACTGAATCCCTCTCATAATAAGGTTTTAGCATGTTTACATGACAGAGTTGTGTTTTCTTGCGTCTATCTGGTGTTTTGATTATATATGTTAGATCAGTCACTCGAGATTCAATAACATAGGGTCCAGAAAAACGAGCTTGCAAGGGATTATTTTGGCTAGGGAAAAATACCAATACCTTTTGCCCCACTGCGAATGTCCTAGGCCGAGCACGTCTATCAAAATATGTCTTCATTCTTATCTGGCTTGTTTTCAGATTCTCTCTCGCTAGCTGGCAGACTCTCTCCAACCGAGTTTTAAATTTTTGGACATAGTCCAACAGACTCAAGTGAACTTCCTCATTAACCCATTGCTCTCTTAACAACTCCAAAGGTCCTCTCACCCTATGTCCAAACACAAGCTCAAACGGACTAAATCCTATTGACTCCTGGATCGATTCTCTAACGGCAAACAAAAGTAAATGGATACCTTCGTCCCAATCCTTGGTGTTTTCAAAGCAATAAGTCTTCAGCATATTTTTGAGAGTAGAATGAAATCTCTCCAGAGCTCCTTGAGATTCTGGGTGATATGCAGATGATACAATCTGCTTTGCTCCCAGCTCATAGACTATTTGTTGAAAAATTTTTGACATAAAATTACTACCTTGATCAGATTGGATTTCTTTTGGCAAACCAAACAAGGTAAAAAAATTTACAAGAGCCTTTGACACCGTCTTGGCCTTAATATTTCTAAGGGGTATTGCCTCTGGAAATCTAGAAGTGGCACACATGATGGTTAACAAATACTGATTTCCAGTCTTAGACTTTGGTAATGGACCAACACAGTCCACAATCACCTTCGAAAAGGGCTCCCCAAAAGCAGGAATTGGCTTCAAAGGAGCCACAGGGGGTTTTTGATTTGGTTTACCTACCATCTGACATGTGTGGCAGGTTCGACAAAACATCACCACATCTTTTCTCAAACCAGGCCAATAGAATTGTTTCAAGATCTTCCCTACAATTTTATTCACACCAAAATGACCACCCAAAGGCATACTGTGGGCCAGGTTTAAAATCTCATCCCTATAAACTTTTGGAACAACAACCTGATGAATAACTTCCCATTCCTCAGTAACAGGAACATGAGGAGGTCTCCATTTCCTCATTAACACTCCATTTTTGACATAGTATCCAGTTGGCACCTTTTCAATCTCCTCACATGAGAGAGCTTTTTCTTTCAATTCTGTCAACTCAGGGTCCTTTGTCTGTTCCACCATAAAATCCTTCCTCGACAAAGACAAATCTTTAAATTCAGGCTCACTATAAGGATGTTGATCCTCCAGTGAAGACAGAAAAGTCTCAGATAAGGCATCATAATTTTCTTCCTGTTTAGGACTGTCACAAGGAACTACATCAGACTGCACCGGACTGTCTGTCTTGGCTAATTCTTTAGCTCTAGCTCGAGTCACCGCACATGATGGGTAAACATCTGGATCATTCTCAGACTCATCAATCCTTGGTTTGGTTGTTAACCGTACCACAGGATCACTTTCTCCATTTGCAAGGTCATTTCCCAATAACAAAGAAACTCCTTCCACTGGCAAACTAGGTCTTATCCCTATCTCGACTGGTCCTTCTACGAACTTTGACTTTAAAATCACCCTGTGAAAAGGGACAGACATGGTCTCACCTGTAATGCCTCGTACTAGATTTACTTCACCAGTGTCACTTTCTTCACCAAAATTTAAAACACTGTCCAGCAAGAGAGATTGACTAGCCCCAGTATCTCTAAGAATTTTCACTGGCACCTGGGGTGACTCATCATTCAGTGAAACAAAACCCTCTGATACATACGAACGGAATTCCTTTCTCACCTCCTCCAACTTTTCCACTTTTCCCTCTTGCAAGGACTGAACTTTAACAGCATCTCCTAAACCTTTTTGATTTTTAATTGCCTGAAAGCAAGCATTGGGCCCAGCTTCCTTCTTTTTCTTCAAAAGGGCACAATTAGATATCACGTGGCCAGGTTTCCTACAGTAATAACAAGTACGCTCAACAGGTTTCTCCAGCCCTGGCTTCTTTTCATCTTTTCCTTTTTGATTACCTCCCAATTTAATCTCTGGTTTACCTGGATTGTCTTTGTAACTCTTTTGAAAGGTTTTAGGTTGTCCCCATTTGGATTTATGGGTTAAAGCATAATCATCTGCCAACCTAGCAGTTTCTTGTAAAGTTTCCACTGCCTTTTCATTTAAATATGTTGTTAATTCAGCTGGAACACATCTTTTAAAGTCTTCCACCAGTATCAATTCTGTCAATTTATCATAATCCCCATCTACATTTTTAGCCAGGCACCATCGTTCAAAACATATTCTCTTTCCATTGGCAAATTCCATATAAGTCTGATCTGCAGATTTCCTCAAGTCTCTGAATTTTTGTCTATAAGCCTCAGGGACCAATTCATAGGCCTTCAATATAGCTTGTTTTACCTTGGTATAATCAGCTGCATCCTCAGCAGACAAAGCAGAATAAGCTTTTTGAGCTTTACCTTTAATCACACTCTGTACCATAAGAGCCCATCCTTTCCTTGGCCAGTTTGAACTCACAGCAACCTTTTCAAAATGTTGGAAATACTGATCAACCTGATCTTCTTCAAACGGAGGGACTAATCGAACCTCCCTGCTGGCTGAAAAACCATCATCAGAATCAGATTCCGAACTCCTACGCTTCATTTGTAACTCATGCTGCCTCTTTTTCTCCTCGTTATCCAGCTCCATCCTCCTCAATTTCATCTGCTTCATTGCTAGATCAGCCTCTATCTTCATCTGAGTTATCTTTTGTTCAGTCTCTAATTTCTTTTGTTCTGCCTCTAATTTCTCTCGTTCGGCCTCTATCTTTAACTGAGTTTGCTCTCGTTCAGCATCTAATCTCTTTTGCTCTCGTTCAGCTTCTAATTTATTTTGCTCTCGTTCAGCCTCTATCTTTGCCAGCTGCACCTGTGCCTCAGAAATTGCTATTTCACTGCCAGGAAACTGTTTTAACACTTCCTTCTCAAACACCTTCTTTTCCACATAATGGCCAGCTATCAGTCTCTGAATATCTGCCTTTCTCATAGACTGCTTTACTTCTGTAAGGTTTAGCCTTGTAGCAATCTTTATCAAATCATCCTTTTTCGCCACCTCCAATCCCTTTTGGGTTGGTGACTCCAAAAATGCCTTAATATCCATTGCTGCTGGTTTCCACACACACAAGCCAATTAAAAAGAATTTATCAGACCTCCCTCAAAAATCTTTGGATTGAATCCCGAACAAATCTCGTCAATCTGGGGAATGATCCCAGACGACACTCGTTAACCTTGGGAACTATCCCGGACGAGCCCCCAATTTTGTCACAAACCAGCAACAAAAGAAACACACTGAGCATGATTCAGTGTTAAAAACTATTTTATTAATCACTACTTATGATAATACGTAAAATAAAAGTTAAAAAAAAATGTTAGTATGTTAGAATTCAGAAATGTTAAACCTCGAACGTTAACCCCAAAACTAAACTCGTCGTGTGTGTGTGTGACAAAGTCCAAAACTCCCAGTTCCTGAATGGTTCTTAAAGTTCAGTTCCGCAAGCCATAAGGTGAAACATGAGCAAGGGCTTCTTCAACAACCACCGTTGTCTGAAGATAAGATGTAGATGTAGAAAAACATAGAGAGAGTACATACGAAATCCAAATGTTCCACGATGGAACCCAAACGACACTTCAGTGTTTACTCGGTAGTGACTTCCTCACCCCGAAAAGCATCCGAACCGTGGTCGTCCACACACCAATACCTGTTTCCTTCTACAGGTCAGCAACAAAGTGAACTCCACCGGATTACTTCCAACTTCCATACATGGATTTCAGTGGCAAACACAGTTATTGTTTCTCATCCATCGATAGAGAAAACAAGCAGGCTGGTGTCTCTCTCCCTTCTCTCTCTCTCTTTCTTCTTCTTCTGACTTCTTCAACAACGTCATTACGTCCTTTATCTTCTATTGACGTAAGCACGCCCCACACACACATACACACACACTCTCTATCTTAAAGGGACTTTCACTGAGTCCGTAACATTACAGGCAGCAGATGGAATTGAACCCAGGTCGCTGGCGCTGTAATAGCGTTACACTAACTGCTGCACCCCAGAGATTTTCTCTTCTTCCCCCCTCACATCAGGCTGAAGATACAAAAGCCTGAAAGCACGTACCACCAGGCTCAAGGACAGCTTCTATCCTGCTGTTATAAGACTATTGAATGGTTCCATAGTTTGATAAAAGACTCTTGACCTTGTTATGACCTTGCACCTTATTGTCTACCTGCACTGCACTTTCTCTATAACTGTCACACTTCATTCTGCATTCTGTTATCGTTTTACCTTGTACTACCTCAAAGCACTGTTGTAATGAATTGATCTGTATGAACAGTATGCAAGACAAGTTTTTCACTGTACCTCCTTACATGTGACAATAATAAACCAATTTACCAATTTCAGGACCCCCACCATCTGGCCCATGCCCTCTTCTCATTGCTGCCATCAGGCAGGAGATACAGGAGCCTGAAGACCCACACCTCAAGGTTCAACAACATCTTTTTTCCCCACTGCCATCAGGTTCTTGAACTAATCTGAAAACCCTAACACTACCTCAGACTACACTTCCCTTAACTTGCATTAATGACATTGTTTTTTGCTTATTTTGTTGTGTAAGTTATGTATAATTTGTGTTAATTTAAGTTTCTGTATTTTATGTCTGTACTGTGCTGCTACAAAAAGCAAATTTTCTTGGCATTTATAATTGGTTAGCGTAATGCAATTACAGAGCCAGCGACCCAGGTTCAATTCCCACTGCTGTCTGTAAGGAGTTTGTAAGTTCTCCCCATGTCTGTGTGGGTTTCCTCCGGGTGCTCCGGTTTCCTCCCACATTCCAAAGACATACGGATTAGGAGCTGTGGGTGTGCTATGTTGGTGCTGGAAAAGTGGCAACACTTGCAGGCTGCCCCCAGCACATTCTCAGTAATGCAAAAAGATGCATTTCACTGTGTGTTTCTATGTCCAGGTACATGTGATTAATAAATAAACATCTTATCCTGTGCCTATATACCCATGACAATAAACCTGAACAATTTAAATCTCTGTCTAAACGCCTCCTAAGTGTAGTAATTGTAGCCGATTCCACCACCACCTCTGGCAGCACGTTCCAGATATCAACCACTCTCTGTGTGAAGATCTTAACCCTTGGATCCCCCTTAAAACTCCTTCCTCTCCCATTAAACCTATGCCATCTGTTTTTGAGACCTCTACTGTGGGATAAAGATTTTGACTATCCACACTATCCATGCCTCTTGTACTTCTATCAGGTCATCCCTACAGCCTTCTTTGGTCCAGAGAAAACCAGCTCAGTCAATCCAATCTCTCCCCATAATTGAAGTCATCCAATCCAGGTAACATCCTGGTGAATCTCCTCTGCACTCCCTCCACCGCAATTACATCCGTCCTATAGTGTGGCAACCAGAACTGCAATACTCCAAGTGTGGTCTAACAATTGTTTTGTAAAATTGAAACATAACATCCCAACTCTTTTATTCTGTGACTCAACCTATGAAGGCAAGCATGCCACATGCCTTCTTCACCACCCTATTGACCTGTGTTGCTGAGCAATGTCTTTAAAGGCTCAGCCAACCTGGTTAGTGGCTGTAGCATTGAACCACTGTTGGCAATGGGTATTGAAGTACCTGTCCAGAGAAAATTCTGTTCTATTTCTGCCCTTAGTGTGTTTCCTAAATGATGTTTAATGTGGGGGAGTGCTGACTCATCAACTGATGAGTCAGTGCTCATCAAGTTGTTCCCTTGCTTGATACCCTACAAGTCTTGGAGAAGACCACAGAGCTCTCAGGGACAATTCTTCCTGCTGATACCTCTGGAATTCACTAAATTAAAAGGTCCCAACTGCCAATGAGCTCATCTCTAAGGATCATTAGCCTTTGGTCTAGTTATCAACATAACCATCACAGTACCATTGTGCACACATGCTTGAATGATCTGGTAAGAGTATATCAATGGAGTCACAAGAGATTCTACAGATGCTGGAATCTGGAGCAACACACACAAAATGCTGGAGGAACTCAGCAGGTCAGGCAGCACCCGTGGAGAGAAATAAACGGTCGATGTTTCGGGTCGAGATCCTTCATTAGGACCTCTCTTGTGTCTCCATTGATATACTCTTACCAGATCAGGACCTGATGAAGGGTCTCGGCCCAAAACGTCAACTGTTTATTTCTCTCCATAGCTGCTGCCTGACCTGCTGAGTTCCTCCAGCATTTTGTGAAGAGTATATCAATATTGGCTTTTTGCAAGATAGTTCAGGTGAATTCTGCCACCTGGTGGATCATCATAGAACCTTATTATATTTTAAGCTTATTAAAAATTGCATATTTTCAGACTATTCTAAGCAAACCCTCCTAATTGATGCCTTAACCCCATCTGATTTTTGTTCACACATATTCTCCTTAAAGCATACTAGCTCCAGCAAACAATATTACAAAGGAAATCCACTGAGAATCAATCTGTGGTTAAATAGCTGCATGTTGACAGCAAGGTTTAGCAGGAATAGCAGAGTGACTACTGCTCTTCAGGCATGAAAGTGTCAAGAGTACTCTGAAATGACCTCTTGGTGTGCTGCAAGAACAACTGCTTGACATATTGTGCTGAATTTTAATGTGCAGGATGTGTGGATCGGGGAATGAATAGAGAGCTAAAACCAGTGATCTGAGAATGCTCCAAGCCACTGATTCCTGCATTAAGTTCCACTGTATTAGGCTGGCTGTGAGCAGTCACCTTGGGAGGGGAAATTATCCATTTTAATGTGTTAATTGCTCAGTTGCAGCAATATTGCTACTTAACTGTGGGTCCCTGGATTTTCTGGAACTCCTGGGAAAAAAGAGGCAGAAAACCACTCAGTAAGCAGTGTGAACATATGTTTTCTTACTTGCCTCAATTCACGATACTTGTGCTGAGTTACTTTGGAGGTTACCTTAGTAATCTGATTTGCACTTTAGTATCCTGATTGATCAGAACAGCATGGGTGCTCTTTATGCTGTGTTGCTTTTGATCTCAAGATGACTGAAGTTAAGTTTTAAAGAGGATGGAGAAGGAAGTGGGAATGTATGTAGGTGATGGCGGGAAAGAAGAATGGGGCAGTGTATTCACTGTAACTGTGGAGATATCGTGGGTTTATATTTTAATTTGTAGTATTGCAAACAAGTTGAAAATTCATGGTATCACATCTATTGTAGCAGGAAAATAAAAATATCAGACATTTCTCATTGTCTCACATAAAAGGTTAACTATGCAAACTTGGTGAAAAATGAGTTAATAAATAAATTGATTTTAACGGTTTCATTGCCAGCCAATAGTAAAAATGAATTGATTATTGAAGTGGCTCCAATCATTTTCATCTTAATTTTGAATTATAAAAATGAAACCAATGACCAAATTATATACCATTCCTCTACGAGGTGGGTGGCACAGTGGCACAATTAGTAGGGCTGCTGCCTCACAGCTCAAGCAACCTGGGTTCATTCCTGACCTCCGATGCTGTCTGTGTGAAGTTTGCACATTTCCCCTGTGACTGCATGGGTTTCGTCCAGGTTTTCCAGTTTCCTCCCACATCCCAAATGGACATGCGGGTTGGTAAGTTAAGTGGCCACTGTAAATTGCCACTAGTGTGCAGGTGAGTTCAGTGGTAGAATCGGGGGGGAGTGGCTGGTCATGTGGGGACAAATAAATGGGATTAGTGTAGGATTAGTATAAATGGGTGCTTGATGGTTGGTGTGGACTCACTGGGCTGAAAGGCCTGTGTCCATGTTACATGACTCGATGATCAGAAACATGTTCAGGAACAGGGTTAGCAGCACCACCAGCAGCAAGAGTAGCAACAGCACCAGAAATAGATTCAGATCCAGCAGCACTGCCATCTGTAGGAGCAGGGTCACCATCAACAGTTGAAACAAAAATTACACTGGTAATACCAGCAGCGGCAGCGGGAACAACATCTCATAAAGTCATACAGCACGGAAACAGGCTCTTATCTATGGCCCAGCTGGTCCATGCCAACCGAGATGTCCCATCCAGGCTCGTCCCATTTGCCAGCGTTTGGCCCATAACCTTCTCAACCTTTTGTGGAAGTTGTGGTATAGCAAGGGTTAACGTAGTGTGCAGCTGTACAGAACAAGGTCCTTGGAAGAATAAATTCCCCTGAGAACGTTATGAAATACCAAGGACATGACCAGACTCAGCAGACCAAACAAGATAAAGATGCTAATGAAGGATAGGGAAGCACACAGGAACTATTGGACAATGAGTCTGTACTACAACTAAGATATGATTGGCCACTTTCGATCAGATTAAATATAAATAAAGGATTGAATAACATGTAGTTTCTATCGGTCATTAATGCCTGGAAGTGTGCATTGTGATTGGTGATTTTATTCTTTGTATGCTAATACGGAACGAGGAGGTGGTAAGATTTCAGCTGGTCTATATTTGTATAAAACTGACCATTCTGAGCAGAAGCTTTAGAGCAGTTCAGTGACTGGGGCTGTGCTGCTCTCTTTCTGCACAAGTAAATAAAGCTCAATTGGGAAACGATCACTAGTTGTCAGAGTCTAGTTGATCAGTGACAACACTTTCCTATCCATGTACCTGTCCAACTGTCTTAAAAGTTGTTATTGTACCTGCTTCAACCACTTCGTCTGGCAGCTCATTCCACATACATACCACCCTTTGTGTAAAAAAGTTGCCCCTCAAGTTCCTATTAAATCTTTTCCCTTTCACCTTAAACCTATGCCCTCCAGTTCTTGATTCCCCAACCCTGGGAAAAAGACTGTGCGTATTCACCCTATCTATGCCCCTCATGATTTTATAAGATCACCTCTCAGTCTCCTATGCTCCAAGGAATAAAGTCTTAGCGCCAGCGACCCGGGTTCAATTCCCATTGCCACCTGTAAGGAGTTTGTACGTTCTCCCCGCGTCTGCGTGGGTTTCCTCCGGGTGCTCCGGTTTCCTCCCACATTTCAAAGAGGTACAGGTTAGGAAGTTGTGGGCATGTTATGTTGGTGCTGGAAGCATGGTGACACTTGCGGGCTGCCACCAGAACACTCTACACAAAAGATGCATTTCACTGTGTGTTTTGATGTACATGTGACTAATAAAGGTATCTTATAACTCAGTCGCTCAAGTCCTGGCAACATCCTTGTAAATCTTTTCTGCACTCTTTCCAGTTTAATAACATCTTCCCTATAGCAGTCGCAACACTGAACACAATACTCCAAGTGTGGCCTCAGCAGCGTCCTGTACAACTGCACCATGACCTCCTAACTTTTCTGCTCAATACCCTGACCACCACAGTAGAGAGGGTAGCATCAGAGAGAGACAGCAGGAAACCAAATCCACAGAAGGTAAGTTTACTTAGTAGGTCTCAGAAGGCTCAGTGTCAGGTGGTATCAGAGATTTGCAGCCTGTTGGAACAAGACCTGCTGCCCAATGGACCCCTCCCAGCTCTTTTCCCATGGGACAGGTTCTTCCCATTGGACAGGGCTGAAGAGGAACCTACATTTTTTCTATCCAATTGTCCATCCAGTTCCCTTTCTAAAGGTGTTGCTTTCTTGCTGCCTTGCACTTGCATAGTTGGCAACCACCAACATGCATAATCACATCACAAGATCACAAGACAAGGGAGCAGAAGTAGGCCATTCGGCCCATCGAGTCTGCTCCAAAGAAAAGGGACAAAGAAATGAGAAATTGGGGGGGTGGGGGGGTGGCAGGCGCAAAAAAAAAACAACACACTATTCTAACATCAATTTCCGGACTTATCCCCATATCCCTTGATACCCCGACTATTTAGATATCTATCTCTTCCTTAAATACCTCCAATGATCTGGCCTCCACTGCTGTACCTGGCAAGGAATTCCACAATTCACCACCCTCTGGCTAAAGAAATTTCTCCTCATCTCTGTTTTAAACCTGTACCCTCTAATTCTAAGATTGTGCCCTCTGGTCCTGGACTCACCCACCAAGGGAAACAGCTTGGCCACATCTACTCTGTCCAGTCCTTTCAACATTTTAAATGTCTCTATGAGGTCCCCTCTCATTCTTCTATACTCCAGTGAGTACAGTCCAAGAGCCAACAAATGCTCATCATATGTAAGCCCTTTCATTCCGGGAATCATCCTCGCAAATCTCCTCTGAACCCTCCCCAACATCAGCACATCTTTCCTAGGATATGGGGCCCAAAACTGTGCACAGTATTCCAAATGGGGCCTCGCTAGTGCCCCGTAGAGCCTCATCAACACTTCCTTACTTTTATACACTATACCTCTAGAAATGAATGCCAACATAACATTCACTTTCTTTACCACCGATCCGACCTGGTGGTTAACCTTTAAGGTATCCTGCACGAGTACCCCCAAGTCCCTTTGTACTGCTGTACTTTGAATTTTCTCTCCTAGATAATAATCTGCCCGTTTATTTCTGTTACCAAAGTGTACAACTGCACATTTCTCAACATTGAATCTCATCTGCCATTTCCTTGCCCATTCTCCTAAACTATCTAGGTCTCTCTGCAACCTTCCTGTCTCCTCAATACTCTCTACTCCTCCACCTATCTTGGTGTCATCTGCAAACTTAGCCACAAAACCATTTACTCCATCATCCAAATTGTTAATGTACAAGGTAAAAAGAAGCGACTCCAACACCGACCCCTGCGGAACACCACTAGTTACCGGTAGCCAACCAGAACAAGATCCTTTTATTCCCACCCTCTGCTTCCTGCCAACCAGCCAATGCTCCACCCATTCTGTTATCCATGACCTCTCATCTTATTAATCAGTCTCTTATGTGGCACCTTGTTGAAGGCCTTTTGAAAGTCTAAATACACAACATCTACCACCTCTCCCTTATCCACCCTACCTGTGATTTCTGCAAAAAAACTCCAGTAGGTCGGTCAGGCAGGATCTTCCCTTCACAAAACCATGCTGGCTAGGACCTATCTTGCCTTGCACCTTAACTTCTTCCTGACAATATTCTATCTTGCTTCCTCTGTGCCTCTCAACATTTTCATAATGCAAAAGCTAATATATCCTCATCTTTTATTACCCACCAAATTTCATGAAAAGGATAGTTCCACAAGAATATAGGAGCAGGAGTAAGCCACTTGGCCCCTCAAGTCTGCTCAGCCACTCAGTATGATCACCCTAACTCTTTCCTCCTGTGTTGCAACTCAATCAGGTTCCAGGCCATGAGTGCTGGCCTCTACATCCTGTATGCTTGGTATGCCCAACAATGTGCATTTCCCTATTGCTTGCACAGTGGTGGTGCCAGAAAAATGTGCTGTTTCTTCTCCAAGCCTTCTATTATCTGGCAGAAAGAAACACAAAGGGCTCCTATAATTAGGATCTAAGCCAAAGGAATGTAAAGCAACCATTATTTGAAGGCAGTGACGTGGAACCTAAAAACACACCTGGCAATGCGAATTCTAATCTGAGGAGGTAAAGTTGACAGCTCCTTTCATAGTCGTTCAGGTGCTCTCAAACACAAGTGAGTAGATTTAGCTGGCTGTTCTGAGAGTGAGTGGAACATTCAACAGTAAGAGTTAAATTGCTGGGGTGACTGACCATTTTAGTACAGAGTTTATAGAAAAATCTCCGATACGTAGCCACAGATTTGTTGACACATTTCATATCTCTCACGACAGAGAAGGAGGCCATTTGGCCATTCGAGTCTATGCTGGCCCTCAGAGCAATCCTGTTCCCCCACTTATTTCCCTGAAACCATTCCCCCTCATGTGGCCATTCATGCCACCCTGATTCTTCCACCAGCCACTAGGGGCAATATACAGAGGCCAATTAACCTACAGCCAGCACCCCCTTGGGATGTGGGAATAAATCGAAGTACACATGGAAAACACATACATTCACTGGGGGAATATGAAAATTCACACTTACAGCAACCAGGATTGAACCTGGTTCATTGGAGCAGTGAGGCAGCTGCACTAACTGCTGTGTTGCCCAGTCAGTTAAAATGTCATAGGTGGGACTGGTGCAGATTAGGTACATAGTGGGCACAGATGTGACTTTATAACATAAGCATTAGAAGCAGGAATAGGCCATTGGAGCTTGCTCTGATTTAACCCCTATTCTGATTTCTATTCATGTATGAGATGAAAATCATCATCTGCCTTCTCCCTCTGACCTCTTCTGTCATGCAAAACTAAACAATGCTTTATGGCAGCATTGAGTTACAAAAGTTGAAAAATGCTTCATTCATCAGTCATTGGCCCATGTACTGCCTCAGTTGTGGCCCAGGCATTCCCCAAGCGATCCCTGATGTCAGCCCAGGTATTCCCTCACTGCTGCTACAATACCAGTTCCAGTGCTCCATGGCACAAGGTGTTCTCTCTGTGATGCCCTGACTTTTTGTCCAGGCGCTCCCTCTGAAGTGTTAGCTCTTAGTGAGTGCCAATTAGTGAAGTGCCAAGTTTTTACTGTACTGTACATTACTACAGAGTCAGGAACAGCATGCATGCCTGTTCTCTCATCTGTAGGACACTAATGTCTAACAAAGGAGAGGAAATTGGCAAATAATATAAAATATTGAGTTTAAATAAAATTACTAATACTAAGGACTAAGAAATCCAAAGAAGGATGTGGAGGGCATGGAGAGAAGTATCAGCAAAAGCAGAAAGGAGGAAAGTTTAAAGGAGATGTGAGGGACAAGTTTTTTTTTACACAGAGAGTGGCAGCTGTCTGGAAGAGGTTGCTAAGGGTAGTGGTGAAAGCAGATACGATAGTGGCATTTAAGAGGCTGTTAGGTAGGCACATGCATATGCAGGAAATAGAGGGCTATGAATCATTTACCAGGAAGAAGAGATTTAGTTTAACGACATCGTTTTTGGCCTGTGAAGGGCCTGTTCCTGTGCTGTACTCTTCTATTTTCTATGGGTAGGAAACAGAGGAAAGGAAGGAAAGAATGGAAGTTATGCAGAGAAATTGAACAGTGAGATATAATTAAAGAAGGAAAGGTGACTTACAATGATCCTATGAAGAAGTTGCTATGTTTGGAACCAATAGATTACTTTAAAAATGTGTCACTAGTATGTAGTCACATATAAAGGCCAATTTGAATTGAGCCAGATTCTACAAATGCCAAGTGCATGAATTACCAGATAATCTCTTTTTGGCAATGTTATCTGTTGTTAATATTGGCCAGGACGCAATGAGTGTCACATCTTTTATTTCTACTTTTTGTATAGAAGTCAAAAGTACATTGGACTTCAAATGTGCTTCCTCCACAACTCTGACAGGAGCATGGCAGAAAGCTGCAAATTAAGCTAGGGATATGTTCACAGAGGTCCCAGTTTTCTTATACAGTTTCCATGGGATTGTACTAAGATTGTACTAAGATTGGAAAGATGCCATTTCTCCTAGTCTTGGGAACCCTTTTCTCCCATATATCTTCCAGAAGAACATCTATTGTCCTTTTAATGAATAGGGTCAGTTCTGCTGTGGATAATCTTACATTTCTATGGTAAATTCCTCAGTCCTCACAACATATGAGAACATAGTCATAGGGATTCAAGAACTCTGTGCAAAACAGTTTAAGCTACTGAACATGAAAGTGCTGTGGCAAACATTCACACTGCCCAGGATAATTTTGCACAAGACACTTTGAAAGACATGACAAATTCATTTAATTAATGACAAACAAAAATAGAAAACCAAATTTCATCAAGCACAGTCTCATGGCCAAGTATAGAGAACCTGCTTTATTCCTGAGTAGAATAATTGGATCTTACCCATAGTGACCAACTTGAATAAAGTTGTTACACTGAGTAGGATTGTGTCAGGTTTAGATATGAGAAATAACCAATGTTCTAAGCAAATTTGCCAAGCTGCGTTTCTTCCGAAATGCTTCATCAAATATTTTGCATTGGCTGTTAATCCTGTTAATGTTCTTCAGCGATTTCAAGGAGACCATTGAATAAATTAGGAAAGGATTTTACAACTGCGAAACACTATTGCATCCAAATTAGCATACTTAAATTCAATGGAGTCCTTTGTGACAACTCAGAGGGTTGGATTTGCAGATGGCAGCTAACCAATTAATTCCAGGTCATAAATGTTGTACTTCAGGGAAATGTATATTGGCCCCAGTCGTGTTTATTATCATGATTCACTACTCTTGTATAACTTTAGGTTTCTATCAGGTAGACTAGTATTCAGGCAGAAAACATGCTGCCAAAAACCTAATACACTTTAACCTTTGCTAATAACATAATTTAGTTTGAGAATAACACAGAGAGATCCCAAGAACCAATTATATTTTTATCTATAATAGAGGGTTGAGAGTATTCACAGCTATTTCAGATCAACCTCTGAATTACTTCAAAATAATTTTACTTAGTCTTCAGTAACTTAACTGGAAAAGTTAGTTAGTTCAGTAACTGGAAAAAAAATCAAGAAATCCACAGCAAGTAATAAATGAAAGGTAAAAAACTAGTTCTGTGTATGACAAACTTCACTGAAGTACTTTGGATTTCTCTTATTACATTTATTATGCAAAACACATCATTGATAGATGTTATGTCAATTCATAAACTCAGTCATGGCATTAATTAAGCACATAATGTTTCCTTCCATTCAAACTTATTCACAATGAATCAAGCTTTTTACCCTTAAATAAAAAACATTCAGCAGGTCGGGAGGCATCAATGGAAAGGAAAACAGAATTATCATTTCAGATCAAAGAACCTTCATCAATTTATAAACTCAATAATGGCATGAACTAGACACCTAATGTTTCTTTCAATTTAAGATCATTCACAAGCTTTTGTTTCTTCAACTCGAAATGTTAAATGTTTCTCTTTCCACAGAATTGCCTGACCTGCTGATTGTTTCCAGGATTTTCTGATTTTATTTCAGAATTTGAGGATCTGCAGTTTTTGAATTTCAGTTTTTATATCTTTAAATGAGTGTGGCGGAAATTCTCTGCAATTAGAATTATAATCCATTCCAAGTCCATATAGATTGTATTCTGTTCTGGAACAACGAAGGTATCTTTCAAATTGGATGTATATATTTACCCAGTGAAAGTTCCTCCAACGTAAAATTACAAAGAGTTGCTGAAGCTCACACACTGTTTGCTATCTTGAGCTCATCATTGAACAACTGCAGCAACATCCGGAGCAGGCTTAAAGTGTCTTTCTACAAATAATGGAAATAACCATTACTGATCCTCATTCTATAACCATCTAATGCACAATTAAGGCCAGGAGATTTGTTTACATAATTTTTCCAATTGTGTCTAACGAGTCTTCCTGTTTAAAATTGAAAATGTCACCAGGAACCTCAACTCAGTGCAGAGTGTCCTGCAGTACAATTGCAGTGCCATATGGTCTTTTAAATGGTTGACCCAAGTGATCCACAGTTTGCTCACTGTCAAAATTCTGCTTTGCACTCATGCCAGCAAAATGTCCATACTTCCAAGTAATGTGAATACTATGATTGGATGGCAACTGAGAGGATAACTATCACACTCAAATACCCACCCCAAGTGGGGCATTACTCCTTGACAAAGACAAAAAATAATCTAAGTATTCAGACATGCCTTTCATATGGAGCTTTATGTTGAAACCCTATCTCAGTACTCAGGTGGATTTAAAAATATATCATTACATGGTTTTCTAAAATAGTAGGAAATTCTTCAAATGCCCTGTTAAATATTTAACTCTCACTATGTCAGCAAATCAGATCACTTTTCCATTTGTCTTAATTTTGTCTGTGGGATCCCATATATGCATATTGACAACAAAAAAGAAATCTGTGAGATACTTGATTATAAGGTAAAATATCTTTATTAGTCGCATGTACATGAATCACACAGTGAGATACATCTTTTTGCGTAGAGTGTTCTGCGGGCAGCCCACAAATGTCGCCATGCTTCCGGCGCCAACATAGCATGCCCACAACTTCCTAACCTGTACGTCTTTGGAATGTGGGAGGAAACTGGAGCACCCGGAGGAAACCCACGCAGACAGGGGGAGAACGTACAAACTCCTTACAGACAGGGGCCGGATTTGAACCTGGGCCACTGGCACTGTAAAGCGTTATGCTAACCGCTACACCCTTTGGTGTATGAGATATCCAGAGGATGTAAATGCCCTTACATAAATACATCTTTTTTTTAAAAATTGAAGTTTGCAATACTAAGGTGGATTGTTTATCTTGAATTGCTCAAAGAAATATATTCTGTTTTTCTTTAATATTATTCTCTTGCAAACCAATTTTTTCATTCCAATGATGCCTTATCAAATTCAGTAGATGTACATTCAAACATTCGATTCAGTTGCAAAGGCCTTCAGACAGGTTGAGCTGTCAGAAGACCGTCAGGATGGTCCAAGGGCCTCAGATTCCCCCACCTGAGGACTAATTGCTGCTCACAGACTTCTCTGCTTTGCATAGCATCTATGGCAATGAGGCTTTGTGAATTTTGGAAGCCCTTCACCACAAAGAGCAATAAGACTGCGGGATTAGCGCAGGGACATGCTGGAGATGTGGAAAACTTGGAGTACCATTTGAGCCAATTTTCTGCACACAAGTGCACATAGCAGAAGAAATTAAAACAAGTGAGCAGGAATGACAAATTCAGCATAACGAGTGGACGTAATAGCCATTACATAATCATGTCTACAAGAATGACATAATTAAACACTAAATATTCCAGACATCTAGATCTTTGGAAAGAATGAAGAGTTCTAGAAATTTGCAATATTCCCCAAAGTTACAGAACTGAGGAGATGAAAGCCCATGAAGAAATTAGACACAAGGTGATAATTTTCAGTTGGACCTCTGTGTGGACCAGCTGTCAATGTAGGCCAGCAATTCGTGGGTGAGTGGAAGATTTACGAGGACCAGAAAGTTTTGACTGGATATGAATTTGCAGGCAGAGAAGGGCAGTAGATTGGCGAAAGAAAATATCCATTGTGACAGAGAGATTTTGTGGTTAGAGTCTTACTTCTGGGTGAACTAGAACAAGAATATTCTGGTTAAGATAACATTGGGGGAATACAATGTAATTCATAGGAAAGGTTGGGTTTAAGGGAAAAGTGATTAATATAAAGTCTAATCAGAGGAAATTGCAGCCTATTTATAAGTGGATGTTGGACAAGCATTCTGACAAAACGGAGACAATGAATGGCTTGAGAAATGAGTGGAGTGGTGGAGCTGGATATCATGAGCATACTTTTGGCCACAGGGGATCAACAAGTGTCAGCATGTAATTGAAAATCAGAGGCCCAAGGGAAGGTCCTTCAGAGACTCTGTATGGGAATACTGCCTGGCTGGGAGGACACATCATTAATGAAGTTGCCCCTTCAAGAAGGTACAATTGGGCAACTTTGTTGGTACTTATGTATGGCGTTATCTATCTGGATGGCACGCAGACAAAGCTTTTCACTGTATCTCAGTACATGTGACAATACTAAACCAATACCAATATCAATTTTTGATGCCTCCTGTTGGATGCATGTATGTGCTGACATCAGGTGAGGAAGGATTGGGTGTAGGTATGACATTTTTCATGACTAGACAGGTTCCTGTAGTTCAGTATCACGGCACACACGAACAATGGCTACTTAACATGACATCACATCCAGTAAAGTAATCAATGCATCTGGGGTTTGGGATGTCTACACAAATGAAAAAGAAAATAATGTAAGCTGGTGAAAAACGGAAGGAAAGCAACAAAATAAAATCCAATCCAATTATAATTCCTTAATTTCATTGGTAATTAAAGATACTTTCCATTTCGTTTCATGGTTCCTGCCAGTTTGAAAGTCATGTTGTATTTTATAGTGATGCATTACTTTACCACTGGATGGTGCTGTTACAAGCAACTACATCCAGCATTTACTTCACAGGTCTAATGTAAAATAATAGACAATTGTGCAAGCTCATTAATCAGAGCACATGATTCAGGCATCGGAGCTTGGACACAATGCTAATCGGCAGTCCAAAGGTTATAATACAAGAGTCTACACTATACTAATCAGCAGTTGACCTGAAATCACTGCCAGAAACAGTTTCTTTGGATAATACTAAGCTTGGGCTTGTATTTTTTAGTGGGTGTTAATTTGTTTCTCTATTTCTGACCTATTAATTTTTTAAAAATAGTATATATCTTTAATGAATACCAGAGAAAAAGGCCTCAATTTAGAAGTTTCAATTATGATGCATTTCAATGCTCTCCTTCCTGGCTTCCTCCCTTGTACCCACTGTAAATTCACGTTATATAAAAAGCTGTTGCCTGTACCCTAATTTCCCACTAGTTCTCTAAATCCATGAATCCTGTGCTCCCTGACATACATTAGTTCTCTGTCCAGCAATGCCCATGATCTTAAAATTCTCATCCCTGTTTTCAGATCCTTCCCCTCCCTTTCTCTGTAATCTCCTCCATTTCTACAACTTATCAAGATTTTTATGCTCTGCCTATTCTGGCCTCTTGTGGCATTCTAGATTCTCATAGTTCCATCACTGGCAGCCCTGCCTTTAGCTAACTAGGCCCTATGCTTTGAGATTTGCTTATTAAACCTCAGAATTTGCTCATTAAACATCTTCACTTCTCTACCTCCCTCCTCCTTTAGGATGCTCCTTAAAGCCTACCTCCTCAAACAAACTTTTGGTCACCTACCCTAACAGCTCTCTAACTGTTGTTATTTAAAGCAATTATATTGCCTGGGCAACCTCTGTCTCCATCCTATCACAAGCTTTCCCTCTTCATCATCTCCCTCTCTGCACGCCCACTACCCGACGCTCACTGACCGCAATCAGTGAGGACAGGCAGCAATACCTCCGGCACGATTATTCTCAACACTGGTACCCCACAAGGCTGCGTCCTCAGCCTCCTGCTCTACTCCCTATACACTCGTGACTGTGTGGTCAGATTCTGCTCTAATTCCATCTACAAGTTTGCAGATGATACCACCGTTGTAGGCCGTATCTCAAACAGCGATGAGTCGGAGTACAGGAAGAAGATAGAGAGCTCAGTGGAATGGTGTCATGACAACAACCTTTCCCTCAATGTCAACAAAACAAAAGAGCTGGTCATTGACTTCAGGAAAGGGGGCGGTGTACATGCACCTATCTACATCGACGGTGCTAAGGTCGAGAGGGTTGAGAGCTTCAAGTTCCTGGGAGTGAACATCACCAACAGCCTGTCCTGGTCAAATCACGTAGATGCCACGGCCTAGGAAGCTCACCAGTGCCTCTACTTCCTCAGGAGGCTAAAGAAATTCGGTTTGTCCCCTTTGACTCTCACCAACTTTTATCGAGGCACCATAGAAAGCATCCTATCTGGATGTATCACAGCTTGGTACGGCAACTGCTCTGCACAGGACCGCAAGAAACTGCAGAGAGTTGTGGACACTGCCCAGCGCATCACAGACACCAGCCTCCCCTCCTTGGACTCTTTACCTCTTGCTGTCTTGGTAAAGCAGCCAGCATAATCAAAGACCCCACCCACCCGGGTTATTCTCTCTTCTCTCCTCTTCCATCGGGTAGAAAATACAGGAGCCTGAGGACACGTACCACCAGACTTAAGGACAGCTTCTACCCCACTGTGATAAGACTATGTTGAGATGTATGTCAATGTTATATGTTGAGATGGACTATGACCTCACAATCTACCTTGTTGTGACCTTGCACCTTATTGCACTGCACTTTCTCTGTAGCTGTGACACTTTACTCTGTACTGTTATTGTTCTTACCTGTACTACATCAATGCACTCTGTACTAACCCAATGCACTCTGTACTAACCCAATGTAACTGCACTGTGTAATGAATTGATCTGTACGGTTGGTATGCAAGACAAGTTTTTCACTGTATGTTGGTATAAGTGACAATAATAAACCAATACCAATACCAAATTAAAACATACGTGTTCTCTCACTTTTCCGATTATGATGAAGAGTCATTCACATGACTCTGTTTCACTCCCCACAGATGCTGCCTGACCTATTGATTGTTTGCTATGTCTTCTGTTTGTGTTTCAGATATCCAGCATCTGCAGTTTTTTTGCTTCAATTATATTAACGGCTCTTGGTGCTCCTCATTATCAAATTTCATCTGGTAATACTCTTGTTAAGTGCTTTGGGATCCTGTATTATATCAAAGTTGTCACTTAAGTGCAAGAGGCTATTGATATACGTTCACGTGCTGGCCATCATAGCCTTGCACATATAAACAATTGGAACAGCTTCTCTATACCAAGCTGGAAACAATTCAAATGAGTTTGTATGTGAATCTATTCCAGCAGATGTCCACTTGATCCTAAAGTGGTGGATTTTTCCTGAGGAAGGAACTGTTGACTCAAACTCAAGTTATTCTTTATAGATTGTTCGTCCAGTTTACTATGATACATTAAGGTAAGATTACTGAGTGTTTTGTAGCAAGCTGTGAAGCTTAAAAATAAATCCATTCTTTGCTAAGATTCACTAACTGGTCCAAATTTGAAGCAATAGCAGGAAGTAACAATTAGTTAACAGATCACAATCCAGAACCAATTGTCCTTCCTCTGTGTAGACTTAATGATATTCTTAGTAACAATCTGTCAGCCTTTGGGATAAATATTTTATGAACAATTGTCAATTTAAAAATGTGAGCTTACATCTCTTTCAGCTAACAGTTTAAAAGGATTTAGAAAGGAACAATATATTATCACATTTCTCACCCTGTCAAGGGAATATATGTGGTGATAATTGGATTAATTATTAAAATACATTAATTCAACAGTTTAATCATAAGTAATATGTCCATTACATTTTGCACACTTTCAGAAACATAATTTAGGGAGATTAATTTCACAGAAATGTTGGAAATATATTTAAAAACATTAGGTTTACTTTGTACTGAAACAAAAACAGGACAAATCATCCAAATGAGGCACTATCTTACTTAAAAATGTTAAAAGAGGAAAAAATTACAAATGAGATTCTTAATCAAGAAGTGTGAACATAAATCCACTTAAATGAGCATCTGTTGATTTTTAAGAAATTCATCAAACTCTGAATAGGGACATGTATGAAATAAAGTATGGCACTTAACAGGTCGGAGGGTGAAATGGAGGTGCAGCAGTTATTGCTGCTGCCTCATAGCTCCACTGATCCAGGTTTAATCTTGGTCTCAAGTGCTGCATGTGCCACGTTTGCATGCTCTTCATGTGACCTTATGGTTTCCCCTGGGTGCTCTGACTTTGTCTCACAGCGCAAAGTTGTTAGTTCAACTCATTGGCAGTAAATTACCCAACTGCACGTGCTGTCAGGAGAATCAGTGGAACAATGGGATGAGGGAGTTGATGGGTATGTGTGAGAGAATAGGTTGCTGGATAATAAGTGTGCTGATGGAAATGCTGCAAGACCTACAGACCAAATGGTCCACTTCAATGTCATGAGAAAATAAGAATAAATATAAAATATATGAGATCATTTGATTGACTTGATTCTAAATATCATAAATTGATATCAGCATTTTCAAACACATGGGGAGAAAAGGAATAAAAGGAGATCTTGAGTGGGTTATGTAAAGTAGGAAACATGGAACAGATTCAGATTAATGTTAGTTTATTGTCATATGCACCAGGGTGCAATGAAATTCCTTGCTTGTGTGAATCTCACAGAGTAAACAAGGGTACATGGTAATAACAAATACAACAATAAATAGAGCTATGAGCACTAAACAACAGAATGGTGCAAGGATTTTAGTGCAGTCTGAATTAGTGCAAAAAGAAATGCTAAAGCGACAACAATAGAATAACCGAGAGAGGCAGAGTTACGAGTTCGAGAACGTAGCAGCACTACAGGGAAGGGGGTGTGAAAGAGATTATAGGACAGGACTAGGATATTTAGCCTCTCGAGCCTGTTCTGCCATCTAATAATGCTGTCACCCAAGTCTCTTTCAAATAGAGATTGCATACTGATTGAGATCCCCCCCCCCCCCACCCACTACAGATAGGGAATATGCATTCACTCTTAGCATTTCTCCTACAATTAGGGATAACCTGTACAAATTTAGCTTCACCCCATCACACACAAATCTTGGGCTTGGACCAAACCATTCCCCTTCAAATAATGATCAAGTGTTTACATAAAATACACAGCACAGAAATAGGTCATTTATCCCAAACTGTCCATGCTCGCATTAACGCTCCACTTGAGACTCCTCTCATATTTCCTCAACTAAGTCTATCGGTGTAGTCCTCAATGTTCTTTAATTTAATTTAATTTAATTTACAGTGTGGTAACAGGCCCTTCCGGCCCAATGAGTCCGCGCCACCCATTTTAAACCCAAATTAACCTACCCGTACATCTTTGCAATGTGGGAGGAAACCGGAGCACCCAGAGGAAACCCACGCAGACACGGGAGAACGTACAAACTCCTTACAGACAGTGACAGGAATCGAACCCCGATCGCTGGCGCTGTAATAGCGTCGCACCAACTGCTACGCTACCGTGCCGTTCTCTTCCATTATTTATTTGTTATCTCTTAAATGGATCTATTCAATTTGCTTCAATACTCATAGCACCATATGATAGCTCGTTCCACATTCTCACAACCCTTTGAGTAAAAACATTTCTTCTGAGTTCTCCATTTAATTTCATGTTCATGATATATTGATGGCTTCCAGTTATGCTCTTCTCCACCAGTGGAAACATTAGGGATGGCACAGTGGCACACATGGTAGAGCTGCTGCCGCCTGGTACAACAATTCCAACACACAGAAAAGCAAGAGGCTGCAGAGAGTTGTGGACATCACAGGCACAGCCCTACCCACCACTGACAGCATCTATATCAGGCGCTGCCTCAAGGAAGTGGCATCTATCATCAAGCATCCCCACCATCTGGGACATGCCCCCTTCTTGCTGATACCATCAGGCAGGAGGTACAGAAGGCTGAAGTCCCACATTACTAGGTTAAGGAACAGCTACTTTTATCAGCTACAGTTATCAGGTTCTTGAACTGACCTGCACAACCCTAACACTACCTCAGCAATGGAACACTATGGACCACCTCTTGCATTACCATGGACTTGTCTTCCATTGTGTCTTTGTTTTCTTTTGCAATAAGGTCTTGCTTTTATAGTCTTTTTTTTCACTGTATGGTATAATTTATGTATAATTTATATTCTGTGTGTTGTCTGTACCTACGTGTCTGTGACGCTGCTGCAAGCAAGTTTTTCATTGTACTGTTCCTAACCGTACTTGTCCACATGACAATAAACTTGACTTGACATGACTTGACCCAGATTTGGCCCTGACCTCCGGTGCTGCTTGTGCAGAGTTTGCATGTTCTCCTATGACTGCATGAGTTTACATCAGCTCTGGTTTCCTCCTACATACCAAAGGTATGTGCGGGTTGAAAATTGCCCCTGTAAATTGCCCCTAGTGTTGCAGTAGAAATGGGGTGGTGGGAAGGGGTGAATTGATGGGCATGATGGGAATGTGAGGGAAACGGCAATAAAATGGGTTGGGATAGGATTACGATAAAAGTGGGTGGTTGATGGTTGGCATGAACTCAGTGGACCTAAGGGCTTGTTTCCATGTTGTATTTCTCTATGACTTTATGCTGTTCTCCCTGTTTCTTGCACTTCCTACCTCAAGAGAAAAGAGGCTCAGTCTGTTTATCCATTCCTGACATGCATACTCTCATATTTCTGGTATTAACTTTGTAAATCTGCTCTGCAATCTCTCCAGTGCTTCTATAATCTTTTCATTTAAAAAAACCAAAACTGCCCCCACAGTATTCTAAATGTAATTAAACCATGGTTTGAAACTACCCTACTGTTTTTAACTCTATCCCTCTAGAAAAACCCTGGTGCTTGGTTTTCTATTTTTATGGCCTTGCTAACTTGTGGTACAACCTTTAGTGATTGATTGTTTGAATTCTGAGATCCCTTTGCTCTTGTACCCTAACACCTTTGAAGTAATAAATAATTTCTCCATTCTTCCTAAAAAAAAGTCACACTTATGTATGCTGAACTTCATTTGCCCATTCTGCAAAGTCATTTCTTGCAGTCTCCATTAATATCTACTACTCTCCTTGCCCAGTCCATCCCTTTGAAAGCATCATGTACTCACATGCAGCCCTACTAATGAAACAGCAATTAGACCCACCCTTCACACAGGGGACCATGGGCTTTTCCCTCCCCACCCTTCCTCCCACAAACCCAGGTTAGGTACAGCATTAGTGTGGTATCTCTCCAATGCTTTGAGGTGCCTGCTGTAGGTAGTCCATGTATCAGAAGCATATAGGACAGAGGTCACTGCTGCTTGGTACACCATGTGCATTTTGCTGAGGTTGAGATCTTGATCTTCAAGCACTGTCTTCTTCAGACAGCCAAAGGTTGTGCTGGTACCTTGAAGGTTATGGTGAATTTCATTATTGATATCTACCACCATTGTGAGGTGCTTCCCAACTTAAGTAAAGTGGTTGTGGACGTTCATTGTCAGATGGTAGTGCTAAACCAATGGCCAGGTTGGTTATAAACACCCCTTTGTTTTGTAGATGTCAAATGTAAGGCCGTTTTTCCTCAGTGATTTAGTGCTTCACGAAGCTGAAAGGTAGTGCTGCTGCCTCAGCTTAAGGGTTGAAACCCGACCTTGGGTGATCTCTGTGCAGGATTGAACATTTGGTCAATGATCATGTGGGTTTTCTTCATGTGCTCCAGTTTCATCCCAAATATGTATTTGTAAGTTACTGTAAATAACCCCTCAGAGTAAAATAATGGCAAGAAGAATCAAAGGCAATTTGATGGGCACGTGTGAGACAGGATAAGTTACAGGGCTATAGAGAAATAAAGAGAGGCAGAATGGTATTGATGGTATTGCTCCCCAGGGAAATAGCATAGACAAGATGGGCCCAATGGCATCCTATGCTGTTAAAAGTATACAATACATCTTCCTCAAACACCTCCTCACGGTGGCAGAATCAGTGTGTGGATTCAGTCTAACCAGGAGAACAGCAGACATCGACTTTAATTCCAAGAAAAAAAATGCAGGGAGTGGCACCAGCCACTGTACATGGCCTTCTTCAACCTTACTAAAGCCTTTGACTCCATCAACCAGGAGGGTCTGTGGCATAATCTCCTCAAATTCATCTCCATCTTACATTTGCTCCATGATCCTTAATGCAAGCTATGCAACTAACTAACTAACAGGTTGATAGCAGAAACAACCTCAATGAATATTCATTTTAAACAAGAGTTTAAAATCATTGCCCCAACATTTTCTCAGTCTTCCTCACTGCACTGTTGCACCTTACTTCCAACAAATATCCCAATGAAGTGGCATGAGTTTTCAGAATTACTGAGAACCTGTTCAAATTAAGGTGACTATATTCCAGAATCAAGGTCACCTGAATCTCAGTGACTGAGTTGCAGTGTGCAGAAAACATTTGCAAATGCTTGAAGGCCAAAGTCCAAAACATCATTAACTTGTTCACTAAACTATAAGGATGGGCCTTGCAATCAACGAGAACAAGGTCCCCTACCAATCTACCCCCAGTGTATCACTCCAACTTTTGACAATAAAGATTCAGAAAAACTTTGGAATCGAAACTTAAGACACCAGTCAGGAAAAAAAACTTATGGTCTACTGGGTATCAGTGACCCCTGCCCTCTTATATGCTTCTGAAATCTGGAATACTCTCAGTAAGCATCTCAAAACGTTGGAAATATACCATCTAGACTGTCTCTGCAAAATCTTCCAACTTCACTAAGAATAGGCAAAACAACATTGTTAATGACCTTCCCAGCCAATATGCCCAGCATTAAGGGAAAACAAATACTATAGATGTTGGAATCCAAAACAAAAACAGAAATGCTGGAAGAACTCAGCCAGTTAAGCAGCATCTGTGGAAAGAGAAACTAGTTAAGATTTCAAGTCAGGAAGAGTCCCTGAACTGAGAGAAGGTCCAGAACCCAAAATGTCAACTGGGTTGGGGACTTTTCCTCAACAAATACTGCTTGACTGGTTGAGTTCTTCCAGAATTTTCTATTTTTGTTGGAATATAGTTGCACACAGCTACATTAGGCAGGCCATATTATTTGCATACCCACCACCAGACACACAAAAGAAACACTATTTCAAAGAAATTGCCAAACAGAAAAGATTCCAGGGTGTGCTTAAAGCTTCCTTGAAGAAGGCAAATACCCCACCAACTTGGGGAACTTCTGGCCCACCACTGCTCAAAGTAGAGGAGGACTTGGGACAATAGTGAGGCTCTGGAGGCCATGGATCCAGTCCACATAGAAGACCTACAGGGGGCAGAAGGAACAAACAACTTCTCAAACAACCCACTTGCTTGATCAGCCACTTCCTCCCCCATTTATGTAATATATCTGCAATTCTCACATTGGTGGACCAATAATCAGATTTATTATCACTGACATATGACATGAAACTTGTTGTTTTGCAGCAGTAGTACAATGCAAAGACATACAAATCAGAAAAATAAATAAATAGCTCAAAAAATGAGGTAGTGTTCATGGGTCATTCAGAAATCTGTTATCAGAGGGGAAGAAGCTGTTCCTGAATCATTGAGTATGGTTCTTCAGGCTCCTGTTCCTCCTCCCTGATGGTAGTAACAAGAAGGCGTGACCCATATGGTGGCCTCAATGATGGATGCTGCCTTCTTAAGGCACTAACCCTTTAACATGCTTTTTTAAATTTTTTTTTTATTTACAGCGTGGTAACAGGCCCTTCCGGCCCAACGAGTCCACGCCGCCCATTTTAAACCCCAAATTAACCTACCCGTACGTCTTTAGAATGTGGGAGGAAACCGGAGCACCCGGAGGAAACCCACGCAGACAAGGGAGAACATACAAACTGCTTATGGACAGCGACGGGAATCGAACCCCGATTGCTGGCGCTGTAATAGCGTCGCGCTAACCGCTACGCTACCTCCTCAGTGGTAAGGAGAGTCAACTAAGAAAGACATCTTATGTTGCCCCTCAGAGATCCCTTATTTATACCCAGTCCCCACACCCTACTCATAAAATCACGTGCACTCAACCAGCTCCTCCTCTTGCCGTAGGGATGACATCATCACACCCAGCCCCGCCCCTTGTCATAGGCATCACGTGCACTCACCCAGCCCCACCTCTTGCTATGAGGATGACATCACCACACCAAGCCCCGCCCCTTGGCATGAACATGTGCTCTCAACCAGCTCCTCCTCTTGCCATAGGGATGACATCATCACACCCAGCCCCGCCCCTTGTCATAGGCATCACGTGCACTCACCCAGCCCCACCTCTTGCCATCAGGATGACATCATCACACCAAGCCCCGCCCCTTGGCATGAGGAGCATGTGCTCTCACCCAGCCCCACCTATTGCCATGGGATGACATCATCATACCAAGCCCCGCCCCTTGTCATGAGGAACATGTGCTCTCACCCAGTCCCACCTCTTGCTATGAGGATGACATCATCATACCCAGCCCCGCCCCTTGCCGTGGGAATCACGTGCTCTCACCCAGTCCCACCTCTTGCCATGAGGATGACATCATCACACCCAGCCCCGCCCCTTGCCGTGGGAATCACGTGCTCTCCTCCGCCCCGCCCCCTGCTCGCCGCTGTGGGTGCTCCGCATCGGGGCCTCGCTCTCGATCGAAATCCCCACAGCGCAGCCTCGCTCTCGCCGCGCTGGGGCCGGCCACCGCCGATTGGACGGCGGCGCGCAGGCGCCCTGGGCCCCGGGGGTGAGGGGGTTCAGCAGACAGAGAGTGGCGACGGCAGCGTTTAAACCGGGAGCGAGTTCGTGTCGAGTCGGGGAGGAGGGGGAGGGCTTGAAGAAGCTAAGAAACGGAGCCAGCCCGGCTGTAACGCGGCGGGATTCCCCTTCCTCCTCCCAACCCGTTTCCCCCCCCACCCCCTCAGCACCCTCACCCCTCCCTCCCCGTCCCCTCGCCAACTAACGGGGAGCCATGATGTGAAAGTGAAAGCGGGCGAGAGGAGGCGGAGAACGGACGGAGAGGTAATCGGCCAGGTATCCCGGGACGGGAGGGGCTCAGCCCAACGGCTCCCGGGGCTGGCGGCGGTGGCGGTGGCGGCGGCGGCGGGGGGAGGGGCGCGTGTTGTAGTGGCTCCCTGCACGGGGCTGGAGCTGCAGAGCAGAAAGGGTGCACGGCGTTTTAGTGCCCCGTGTAACCCGCATGCTTGGTATTGCAAGAGTGTCCCCACGCTCAAAATGTTAGGCTGCACGCATGCAAAGCAGCACCTCGCCGGTGTGCGTTCGTTGGGAGAAATGGTCTCTTCTGACACTGCAAATAGTAAAGGTTAATCGTGCAGAAATAATGGGTCGGAACTGGCTTTGAAATGTGTGTGTGTGTACGTTCGGGAATGTGCATAGTTTTAAATGTGTTGCAGCGTTGCAAGTTCTGAGAGAGCTGAAGACTTGAATACAGAATCAGTGAATGAGATCATGTTGATACTATTCACAGCAGGAATAATGGTGCAGTGGAGGAAAGCATAGGAAATGATCCTTTGTGGGGGGGGGGGTGGTGCTGTGGGAAGAAACTCGTGTTAAATTGTATTATTTTTCCCAACGTGTGATGTGTAGTTGGCAAGGAGGGGAATGCAAAATGATGCATCTGATTGACATTTTGCTGCCAGTAAAAGTGAGATTGGGTGGTGCAGTCAGAAAAGACCTGCAGTATGGTATAAAACCTGTAATGTACTATTACAGCTATATAGGTAGGTATGAATGAGTGTTGTATAATGACATTGACAGCTAGATAAAAGATGATAGCAAATATTAAGTTAGTAAGATGAGCAACAGAAAAATGATGTGGTTAAGAGTGCATGAGAAATTTGAGTATATTAGTAACATCACTAATGTACAAAACGTGCAGTGATATTTTTGGAGTGAATGAAAGATTAAGCAATACAATAGCTATGTAACAGCAATAAAACTGCAGTAAAATCGATGCCAAGAAAGCACGTTCTGGATTTTAAAAGTAGTAAGTACAGACTTATGAAGGAAAACGAGGTCTGAATTTTGACGATGGGATTGCAATGATTCTAATGGATTAATAGGGAGGAAATGATTCAGAATGTATGAATGAGAGTGGGAGGTCCTGGCAGAAAATGCTAGTACAGTCGTAGGGAACTGCACCTGAACCATGGGGGAGGGGTAAGGTGATAAGCGGGATATTGCTGCATGGGTTCAGAGGAAGACTGCAATGGAGAAATGCTGAAGAAGGAAACTTGAAATGTGTGAATAAGGACATTGCTGCATTGAAAGCCAGGAACAGGAGAGAGGTAAAACAAAACTAGTATATTATTAAAGAGCAGCAAGGATTTTCTTGGAACTGCAACCCTGATTCCCTGCCGTGGGAGGGGAACGCGGTCATTTGAAATTGTATGAATGGATGTTTTTCCTGAATGAAACAGTGAGATGACTGGGTAGGAACGAAAAAGCAAGAAAACAAAACACAGTATTGATGTGCTAATTGCGGATGAAGGACAGATAATTTACAAGCAACAAGCTATGAATTCTATATTTTTCTGCAAGTTCTGAGAGGAGAAATCTAGGCAAGATTTGTTGCTGATTGTTCTGTTTTGAGGGAATGAGCATGAGCAGGCTTTACTGCCAATGGACATCTGGCATATTGGAGCTTTTAGGAACAAATGTGAGTTTGCAGTTGAAACATAAGAGAATAGGTAGTTAGAAATGTCTTTAATTTCCGCGTGTTCTGTTCTGTGTTTTAATTTGCTTATTGCTTTGATGTCTACTTGGACCGCAAGTTAGTTGACCTTTTGTTTCCTGCACTTAGGGGCAGATAATTCAGATTAATCTTTGAAATCTCATGCTTCAGTAAAATGTTTTGAATTGTAGGCCAATGGTTTTTTGCTCATCTTTTTCACTTCTTCCCTCCACCTCCAACCACCCCCCCCCCCCCCCCCCAGACATTGAAAATTAATTGGTCAGTGAAAATACATTGAGAGATCGATATTCTACTGCTTGCCTGAGTGCTAATGTAATTAGAATCTTTTGGGGCACTTCACAGAAGTATTATCAAAAGTTAAATTTAATCTTGTCATAAAGCAGAGGTTAGACCACTTGACTAAGGTTTAGTTTTGGGGTGGAGGTGTTTTGCAAGGAAATTCCAGAGCTGCAAAGCTTGGTAGTTGAAGGCACAGTCACTAGTGATGTGATTTTAAAAAAAATCTTTGGGAATTTCAAGGGGCTAGAATTGGAAGAATGCTAAAGTCTGAGTGTTTTCGGACTGAGGAGTTTAGGGGTGTGGATCTGGTGGAGGAGACAGGTATTTAAAAGAATTTTAAAATTAAACTGTTGATTAATTTGCAGCCTGTGTAGCTCAGCAAGAACAAGGATGAAGGGTGAATGGGACGGTGGGACTTAGAAAAGATGAGCAGCAGAGTTTTGGTTGACCTTGGTTTGCAGAGCGGAAAATGGTGGAGGCCAGTCAGGAATAAAGTTGAAATGTCAAATCTAGAAGTAATAAACACATGAATAAAGATTACAGTAGCTGATGAGCTGAGGTGGGGTTATGTGTCATCATAAGGTAGAAATGGTGGTGATGTTGGTTTAGTTTCAGACTTTTGCTATGAAGAGGAGTGTGGCCAGTACTTGGAGAATAGGCTGTGAGAAGTTCCAATGATTCTGATCTTGATGTTTAGTTGGAAGAAACTTGTATTCATCCAGTGTTGGCAGGAGAAAGTCTGAGAATGAGGTGTCGGGAAGAGATGATGTAAAAGTAGTGTGCTTAAATTGATTAGGAAAATGTCAAAGGATGGCAGCAGAAGGAGACCTTGCATGTGAGCCACTGCCATAACTTTCTTACCTTATGATATGTTTCTAAGAAACGAAGGGAAGAAAAAATGACTGCTGGTTTTTGTACCTGTCTTACAGCTAAAGATGTTTGAGTAGTTTACATACGTGTTTGGTTTGGAAAGAATTCAGGATGTGTTATTTAACAGATGTAATCCAGGGACCACTTTATGTACACAAATCCATAGTTTTAAAAAATATTAACTTAAATTTTTAAAATTTAATTAATATTAAAAAAAATTAACATGCTGCTGTGCAAGAAATCCTGTAATGGCATTCTGTGATCAGATTTTAAAAGTATCTTGAGCTTGCCTTAAAGCTCAAGACCTATCTCCAGTGTTGAACTTTGATTCATATCATTTTGGATAATATGGTAATTGAACTTGACTGCAGACCTTAATAATTCAAGTTGGCAGTAAATGTAACCAAAGTAGAAACCACAATCGCACTAAGCTTATTAATGAAGTTGGACTGCTTAAAAGTGGGAACCAGGTTGTAATTTTGCTTGTGATTACCAATTCTCTTAGTATATTCATTTGTTCAGAGTTTGTTCAAATAATGTTCATACCAATGAACTGCCAGGCAATGTTTCTAACAATAGAGCATCAAACTACCTTCAGCATTCAACGGCTTTCTACCAGGAAGTTCTCCACCATCAACAGCTTGTTTAAATTGACCAGAAATGAAATTGGACCAGTCACGTAGGGTGCTTTTGTACAAGAACTAGTCAAAGCCTGGATATTCTTATACCTGAACCGCTTGCTGTTGTAAGATTCAAATCTGATACAGTACTCCACTTGCATGGGTGAAAGTAGATCCAACAACACTTCAGAAACTTGTCACCATCTAAGGCAGAGAAGCCTTGACTGGTATCTAATTCACCACCCTAAACATTCAATCTGTCTTCTGGGACTGCAGTGTGAACCATCTACAAAATTCATTGCTGAAACCTCTTTGACAGCACCTCATAGACCTGTGAATTCTATTGCCAGGAAAATTAAGGGCAGAAGGTGCTTAGCAATACCATGACCTTCAGCCTCTTGGAGTTGCATAACAAGGAAAAAACATAGGTGTTCTTTTATTGTCTAAATCTCACAACTCAATGTACTAGAAAGTTTGCAGTGTTTCTGAAAGGTTGCTGGCCACCATCTTCCCAAAGGAATTTGGAATGGACATCTCCAGCAACATGCACATCCTATAAATTGAATGTTTAGATTCTAGTTTGTGGGAATATGTGAAATGTCTGGTTGAGAAAATATGGTTATGAATTTTGAGTGGGTAACTGTGACAAGCCTACCAGAGACTTAATTCTGGGACAATGTGATATGTGCAATATTTATTATTTTTTAACAAGGATATTTTGTGGTGAGAAAGGTGTTTTTTTAAAAAAAAGTAAATTCAGTTCCATTGGGATGTGTTATTTTGTAGATGATGGCTGTTTAAAATAAGTGGGATTGATCAGATGGATACAGACTTTTCTTTTAGGACCGGGTTAAATTTGCGATGGTTGGGAAGCAGCAAGTCCTGAGTTCATGACGATAAAGTAGTTGTAACTCATGTTTTGGATAGCACGTCACTGATGTACTATTTATAAACGGGGTATTGATGTGACCATTTGTTCGGAGTAGTGGGAGAGGGGAAAGGAGGATTGATCAGTAGCAAAAAGAATCTATGATGAGTCAGTTCTGAGGGTGATCCTGACTTAATATTTGTGATGTTATCAAAATTGATGACTTTGGGGAAAGAATCATGAAAAACACTTTAAAATATAAGTTTTATTATATTACCTTCATGCATCAGTGCCTCAAGCCAATTTGGCCTACTGGGTGGGCAAAAGCAGGAAATATTCTAAATGAGCAGTGTCCTTGGCAAAGCAGTGAAATGAATGACATTTGAATTTTGCGTATTAAGATGGAAGAAATTCCTGTTTTTGAAAAGTCTGTATAATGCTGAAGAGTAGTTGTTTGCATTTGTATGCATTTTAATATAGGGAAACTTTTGAAGCAGCTTCATATTTAATCATATCAGATTTTTTAAAAATGGATCCTAGGTAAAGGTGCTAATAAGAGGGGTGACCAGGTGTGTTTATGAAGGGTCTTAAAGGAGAGAAGAAAATGAAGAGGCAACAACAACCAAAGCCCGATCTGCCATCTGGAACTACCTGTCTTGAATGCGGAAGAACTTTCAGAGCCAAGATTGGACTCATAAGCCACTTGAGAGCCCATAAATAAATCAACGGAACGAAGACCATCATCCTCGACCTCGGGATAGCGACGATGACGAATATAGGGAAACTTTTGAAGCAGCTTCATACGTAATATCAGATTTAAAAAAAAATGGATCCTAGGTAAAGGTGCTAATAAGAGGGGTGACCAGGTGTGTGTTTATGAAGGGTCTTAAAAGACAAGAGGATTGGTTAAGAGGGAATTTCAAAGCGTGGACCTGAGACAATTGAAGGCACAGCTGCCTATGGTTGGGTGAAGAGATAGATGAATAAGTGAATTGAGGAGTAATGTTTGTTGTGGCTGCTGGCTGACCCTGATTAGAGGGAGGGACAAAATGTGCAGTATGAGATTTAACAGGAATAGAAAATATAATTCTGAACTGTTGTAGAATTGTGTAGTTCAACCATGGACGTCAATGGTAGATAAAGAGACTAAGGATAGGCAATTGACCATAGAACTTTAAAAATATGCACTTGGTTGTGAAGAATAGTTTGTACTTCCTAAAAGATGTTGACATTAGGATTTAACTCTAGCTATGTGTGATACACATTTTTGTGTATGATTTTTCTGCACAGTCTACATACAAGTTCAATGAATGTAACACTATGGATACTAGAAACCAAGATCTGCATTTGGAACTGTGAATTTGTTTCACATTGCCAGGAGTTCAGTGGGTGTTCTACCTCAAACTAAATTGATACTAATAAAGAAAACCAATCATATTAGTTTCAACTAGCTATGTTAGTGTCAGTCAGTAACACAAAGGAACTGAAAGTCACTGAATCCAAAAAAAGACTGGATCTGGAGATCTGAAGAAAAAGTTGTTTAGATAACATCTGTGAGAGGAGAAATAGTTTTTCAGTTTGAGACCATCTTCAGACTTTCAAATTTTCATTGGTGGGGTTGTGGTGATGTCACAAAACAGAACAATCCTTCACGGGCTGACAATATCAAATGTAACACAAGGAATAGGGGAGACAAGTTAAGTTGCATTCCTCTGTGTGGCTCAGTAGTCATAGAATCTTACAGAATGGCAATGGGCCATTTGCCCTAACTCTATGCTGACCAGTGGGTGCCCTTTCTTTTGCATCCCATCTCCCTTCATTTGGCCCATAGCTTCCTGTGCCTAAGTGATTCAAGTGCTCATGTGGGTACTATTTAAATGGCATCAGTTCTGCCCTCATTAATAGTTCTTATTTCTTCACTCCTTCTTCACCAGCACCCCTTTGCCAAAATAAAGTTACTAGTGTTTGATTTTAGACTATTTCAGTCTGCTTTAATCTTTAAACTTCAGTTCCAGTGGGATTCTTCTACACTACTCATATCTCCCTACTTTTTCCTTCTCTAATGCCAGAGGAATTTCTAATTAAATGGACTGTTGGGTACTCTATTTGTGATATTGAGTTGAGAATTTTTCAATTAATATATGGCCCATTAGTCTGCTTAGTTGAGGTAACATTGGGGTTATAATTAATCACAAACCCTTCATACTTTTTGCAAACAGAACTAATTTAAATTTTATTTTGATATGAGTAGAATGGACGGTTTTGAAGCCACTTTCACTTCAACTCGCATCTTCTTTACCCCTTGGCATTGGGACTAGATGCTTAACATGACAGGTTGGTAGTTGGTGATAGGGTGCATCTTTGTTTCTTATGCTGGGCTTCTTTGTGCTTCTAACAAAGTGACTCTATCAGTACCATCCCTAATGCTCAATTTTGAACAGTCTTGGACTAGGAGTCATTTGGGATGTTCCAAGGAGCCTCTGAGAACATCCTTAAATTGTTTCCTCTGTACCTGGTAATCTCATGCAGTGACAGAGCCTGGAGTAAACTTTATGCTTTGGAAGTCTACTACTGGCATGCAAGACATCTGGCCTGCCCATAGTAGCTTGCTGACTATAATTAGAGTATCAATACTGGAGATGTTGTCCTGGTAGAGAACACAGATGTAGGTTTGCTTATCTGGCCAGTGGACTTGGAAGATTTTCAAGAAAGCATTGATATTACCTCTCCAGTGCTTTGGGCTGCATGTAGTCCATATCTCAAAATTGTACAGGAGGATGGAAGGATGTTACTGCTACCTGGTAGACCTTTACTGTCTTGGGCATCAAACACATGGATGGCAAAAGAAACACCAGCTTACTGAAAATGGTGGTGAATTTCATCATTAATGCCTTCCTTTTCTTGATGTAGCTCCTGAGGTGGGAAGTAGTTGATGATTTCCAGGTGAATGGCTTTGTCATGAAGCTTGGTGACTGAGGTTGGAGTTATCTTGGTTTTGGAGTAGGGAAGATGTGGGTTGAGCTGTTTCCCATTTGTTCTGCAAGTTAGCTCAACTTACACCAGGAAGTTTGGAGGTGGTCATTATTGTGGTGAGAAAGATTTAAGAAAAGTGTTGGTAAAGCTGTGCTTACCTTCTGAGGTTGGGTCTATTGCAGACCCATTAGTTAAGATGAATCCTCGCATATCTTCATGTAGCACATTTTAGGTTGGAGATGAATTTGGGCAGCAAAATTTGAAGGATATTCCAGGGTTCCCCTCTATTTGTGAAGTCAAAATAGGGCACATCCAGTTCTTGATCTGCTTACTCCATTTCCTTTGGAGTTGATGCATGATAAGATGTTCATTGTGCCTTTGGGTAGGTGGAATCTGTTACAATTCGGGGAGCAACTTTTCCTAGGGAGTGTGTGATTAAGGAGGACCCTTATGACTTTCCCTGTTGCAGACAGCAGTTACTAGTTACTGCAATTAGTTATTTCTTGAAGATTGCCACAATTTTGGTGTCTAGCAACTCCTTTTCCCAAATGTGAAATGAGCTCTGAATTTATGGTGCATGTTTTAATCTGTTGAGTTTAGAATTTGGTCAGAGATACTTCCTACTTCCAAGGCTTTGTGGTTTTTCAGTTGATGTAATCTTCTCAACATCTTGTCAGTCTGTGGTGCTGGACTAGGTAGCTTAATGTAGGTTGGAACTGAATGCAGAGTCACAGTTGAGTTCAAAGTGCTTCTTCCAGTGGGCAGACTGCCTCTTTCCTGTATTATTGACTTTCAGCTGGTTGGGACCTGTTTGGACTGTTGATGATGCTGAAGAACCCACAAATGTCATGGTCATTAAATTTTTGGATCTCCTGTGCCCTTTCCATTTCATCTGTTCTTTATGTCACAAGTTTTTTGTTAGATGTTGATCTTCAGGTGCCTGTATTTGCTTTCTCTTGAGGTGCAGTAGAGTTTCTCATCATTCTCACTAAACCAATCATGGTGTTTTCTGGTGGAGTCCATCTTTTTGCAGCTGCTAATTATGTTAGATGTCAAGGCACTCCAGGCATTGAGGGCATTCTACCTCCTGATGGTTGGGGATTGTCAGGTGTCTGGGGTACTTTTTTCAAGACCACCTCATGAAAATTGCATACCTTTTTCTGTTTTCCATTCTAGAAAGTGATGTACCCACAGCGTTTTTCCTCCACCTGTACCTTGCAGAGGCCAAACTTCAGCTCTCAGTCCAGATGGAAGTATGAGAATGTATCTGAGATCTTCCCTCCACAACCTCCAACCTGGTAGTACCCCAACGTTGCAGTACCCACTTCTACCTGCTACTCAAGATTGACAAACAGGCCTGACCCAGTAGATCCTTTATTTCAGCCTGCTCTTACCTTACTGAACTTATTTCTTATCTTGACTTGATCAAGTCCGCTCTGGTCCATTCCTTCCCGTTTACATTTGTGATACTCTGATGCCCTTGATACCCTGTCATTTTGATGGTTTGATTCCCTGGACCCAATTGGCTCATTTTCATGGATGTTCAATCCCTTAACCTTCCTGAAATGGGATAGAAGTTTATTGGGGCCCTCTGTTTTTCCTTGAACAGAGGCCAAACAAATTTTCTCCCTTCCTCTTCCCCACCCCCCCCCCCCCCCCCCATATGTTCGATTGGCAGAACTTGACCTTGTACTCAACAATCTCTTTGGCTTCCACTCACTTTCTTCAGATTAAAGGTACAGCTATGGGAATTTGCATGGACCTAGCTACGCCTGTCGCTTTTGGATACCATAGAACCATACAGCACAAAACAGGCCCTTCGGCCCACCGTGTCGTGCCGTCCATCAGACCACACTCACATTACCTAACCCCTTCCTCCCGCATATCCCTCTATCTCACGTTCCTCCATATGCCTATCCAACAAGCTCTTGAACCTGTTCAATGTATCTGCCTCCTCCACCACCACCCCAGGCAGTGCATTCCATGCACCAACCTCTCTTTGGGTGAAAAACCTCCCTCTGACATCTCCCCTGAACCTCCCACCCATAACCTTAAAGCCATGCCCTCTCGTCTTGAGCATTGGTGCCCTGGGAAGGAGGCGCTGACTGTCTACTCTATCTATTCCTCTCAATATTTTATATACCTCTATCATGTCTCCTCTCACCCTCCTCCTTTCCAGTGAATAAAGCCCTAGCACCTTAAGCCTCTCCTCATATTCAATACCCTCCAATCCAGGCAGCATCCTGGTAAATCTCCTCTGCACCCTCTCCAATGCCTCCACATCCTTCCTATAATGAGGCGACCAGAACTGAACACAGTACTCTAAATGTGGCCTAACTAGAGTTTTGTAAAGCTGCATCATAACCTCGCGGCTCTTAAACTCAATCCCACGATTTATGAAAGCCAACATCCCATTGGCCGCCTTAACTGCTCTTTCCACCTGTGAGGCAACTTTCAACGAACTGTGAATATGAACCCCCAGATCCCTCTGCTCCTCCACACTGCCAAGTACCTTGCTGTTTACCCTGTACTCTGCCCTGGAGTTTGTCCTTCCAAAGTGTACCACCTCACACTTCTCCAGATTGAACTCCATCTGCCACTTGTCAGCCCAGCTTTGCATCCTATCAATATCCCTCTGTAAGCTCCGACAGCCCTCCATACTATCCACAACACCGCCTATCTTAGTGTCGTCCACAAACTTACTAACCCAGCCCTCCACCCCCTCATCTAAGTCATCTATAAATATCACAAAAAGTAGAGGTCCCAGAACCGATCCCTGCGGGACACCACTAGTCACTGCCTTCCAATCCGAGGGCACTCCTTCCACCACAACCCTCTGCTTTCTACATGCAAGCCAATTCCTAATCCACACAGCCAAGCTTCCTTGGATCCCTTGACCTCTGACCTTCTGAAGAAGCCTACCATGAGGAACCTTATCAAATGCCTTACTAAAATCCATGTAAACCACATCCACCACACTGCCCTCATCAATCTTCCTGGTCACCTCCTCAAAGAACTCTATCAGGCTTGTGAGGCAAGATCTTCCCTTCACAAAGCCATGCTGGCTGTCCCTAATCAGTCCATGATTCTCTAGGTGTTCATAAATCCTATCCCTTAGAATCCTTTCTAACAGCTTACCCTCCACAGACGTGAGACTCACCGGTCTATAATTCCCCGGCCTATCCCTATTACCTTTTTTGAACAAGGGGACCACATTCGCAACCCTCCAATCCTCCGGTGCCACCCCCGTAGACAACGAGGACTCAAAGATCCTTACCAGCGGTTCAGCAATCTCCTCCCTAGCCTCTCGAAGCAGCCTGGGGAAAATCCCATCAGGCCCCGGAGATTTATCTGTCTTAATATTATTTAACAACTTCAACACATCCTCTCTCTTGATATCAACAACCTCGAGAACATTACCCCTACCAGCACTCCCTTCCGCATCATCAAGACCCCTCTCCCTGGTGAATACCGAAGAGAAGTACTCATTCAGAACTACTCCCACTTCCGCCGCCTCCAGGCAAATTCTCCCACCTTTGTCCTTAATCGGACCTACCTTCACCCTTAATCGGACCTACCTTCACCCTAGCCATCCTCCTACCCTTCACGTACTTGAAAAAGGCCTTGGGATTTTCCTTAACCCTACTAGCCAAAGCCTTTTCATGTCCCCTTCTAGCTCTCCTCAGCTCTTTCTTAAGTTCCTTCCTCGCTACCCTATATTCCTCACGGGCCCTGTCTGAACCTTGCTGCTTATACCTCACGTATGCTACCTTCTTCTCCCTAACAAGTCGTTCCACCTTTCTCGTCACCCACGGTTCCTTCACCCTGCCATTCCTTCTCTGCCTCACCGGGACATATTTATCCCTAACATCCTGCATAAGATCCCTGAATATCGACCACATCCCCATGGTACATTTTCCTTCAAAAAGGACATCCCAATTTACACTCCCAAGTTCTCTCCTTATAGCCTCATAGTTAGCCCTTCCCCAATTGAAAAATCTCTTGTCCTCTCTGCACCTGTCCCTGTCCATGACAATTTTAAATGTTATGGAGCAATGGTCACTGTCCCCCAAATGCTCACCCACCAATAGATCCTTCACCTGTCCCGGTTCATTTCCTAAAACTAGATCTAACATGGCATTCCCTCTTGTTGGCCTGTCAACATACTGCGTCAGGAATCCCTCCTGGACACACTTAACAAATTCTGTCCCATCTAAACCTTTGGCACTAAGCAGGTTCCAGTCTATATTTGGGAAGTTGAAGTCTCCCATTATAATAACCCTGTTATTTCTGCTTCTTTCCAAACACTGCCTGGCAATCTGCTCCTCTATATCTCTACTGCTACCGGGGGGCCTATAGAATACTCCTAGTAGAGTAACTGCTCCTTTCTTGTTCCTTAACTCCACCCATATGGACTCTAGAGATGATCCTTCTACAACATCCATCTTTTCCACAGCCGTAACAGTGTCCCTGACCAGTATCATGGGACAATCCTTGTTGGCTTATTTGGGACTGCTCCCACAACCTTTTCTCCAATACATTGCTGACTGCAATAGTGCAGCATTTCATTTTCTTTCCAATCTAGTCTACTGCATTTGTGTTCACAATATGGTGGACTCTACATTGGTGAAACAAAATGCAGATTGTGTGATTGCTTTGTGAGATAAAATTTCAGCATCTGCAATTTTGTTTGCTGCCTTGTTCTTTAGTTGGCTGCCTTCTGTCTATTGTGTCACTAGGTGAAAATTTCAATGGCAGAGCTATTTTGGTTCAAGTCTGTTGCTGTTGAGGGTTGTTCATGTGCAACCTACCTGAATGTTTTCTCAGAGCTCAGTGAAGACCTGTATCAAATAAGACTCTTACCCCCAACACTTAACTCAATCTTTCCCATTGCATCTCACTTCCACAAGTCCTTGCAAGAGTGGAGGTAATCTTTAGAACTAATGGGCAACCTATGTTCAATGGAATTGAACACTACACTCTAGAACCTCAAGGCAAACTGTGTTTGTGCACTGCTTGGATGCTAAGTTGGACTATCTATAGCAGGCACCTCAAGGAAATGGAAGTATACAACCAATGCTATCACTGCAAGATCCTCCATATTCACTGGAAGGATAAATGAGTCTATTTCAGTGCCCTCTTCTAAGCCAACATCCCAAGTATTAAGGCCCTAATTACATTCGTTTAGCTCTGCTGGGCAGGCCATATTGTTAGCCTGCTTTTGTGTCAAGCATGCAATCTCTCATGGGAGAAGATTACTGGGTGAACAGAGGAAAACATTCAAATGTGTGCTCAAAGCTTCCATGAGGATCTACAATATTCCTACTGACTCCTGGCCCATAACTTCTCAAAATGGAGAAGCAGTCAGGATGGCAATGAAACCATTGCTTATGCATTAGGAGTACACAGATGCTCTGTAAATAGTGGAAGGAGTGCATCACCTCAAACTACCCACTTGCCCACCCTACACCACCTCAAACTACCCACTCGCCCACCCCATCGGGCACCTCCTATGTGGAATAGTCTGCGGTACAATTTTTAAATTGACTTCCGTTTCTAAATTCTCCCATAAAAGAAAACAATTTTGCTACATTTGTCCTCTCAAGATCTCTTTAGATCATCTTTGTGAGGGGCAAAACATTTCTTCATTTTGTAGGTTCTGAAGAGCTATAATTTTTTCAAAGGATAATCTAATCAAGTACTTCAAAGTGTGGGTATACTTTTGATATAACAAGGAGTCATTATTAACAAATCCTATTATTCTGCGATTGGTAATCATGATAGAATATTTCTACTGATTGGGAAAAGGACTTTAATGGTTATGTAAAACAAAACTGCAGATGCTGGAATCTGAAAAACTGAACTGCTGAATGAATTCAGTCAGTCAAGCAGCATCTGTGGAAAGAGAAACCAGTCAACATTTCACGTGTTCCTCATTATTAGGGGAGGAGTGGAGGGTTTACAGTTAAAAGCAGATCTGGGGGAGGAATGAGGTGTGAGACGAGGCCATATGGAATTAGGTTAAGAAATCAGGTGTTAAAAAACATTAGGAAGGCATTAAAATAAACTGGATGAGAAAGGGACATAAGCATGTGTTGTGTGAAAAAGGTTCTTTTGGGATCTTAAAGATGGAGGACTCTGGACTCAGGCTTTGAATCTTAAAAATAGTTTAACCGCAAAGGCAAATATAGGAACAATGAATGGGAACGAATGTACACCCGCGCACACAGACAGAAGATCGCGAAAGTAAGGGAAATCGCAATGGTGTCACACACTAAACAAGTTATAACTTATCAAGGGATAAACACTTCAATGCCTGAACACCTTGATCTAGATAAGCATTGGCTCTAACACTCCCTGGAATCTGACTAAAATGCTCCCAAACCTCATGATGGTCCACTCTCTTACCAATGGTCTCTGCAGCATTGTTTCACTATTCCTGGGGCAGTCAAAAGAGGAAGAGCCAGGAATGTGCAGCACTCTTTATAGTGCTGGAAGGTTGGGTGGAGCCAGACCAGGTAATTTAGATAAGCCAATGGCTTGGGGGTCAAGGACAAAGGGGTTTACCAAAGCCAATGGTCAGGCAGGTTCAGGAACAAAGTTGCTCTCCAAGGCCAATCCCTATGCCCACACCTGATGGGTGGGGTGGAGCCAAACCTTGATTGACAGTGGTGTCACTTCTGATCTGATAAGCAATGCTGTTCTCCGACCAGAGGGGTCGGTGTTGTTATTGTCATGTGACAGCCATGTGCTTTCATACTACAGCATGATAATGGGGAATGATGAGAGAGCAGTTTATCTGAAGTTGAAGAATTCACTGTTCAGTCCAGAATGTTGCAAAGTGCCTAGATGGAAGATAAAATGTTCTAGTTTACGTTGGGCCCTACTGTGACAGTGGTGAAGGCTGTACAAAGGTTGAGAATTAGTAGAGTGCAACAGTGAAATTTTATTTACAGCGTGGTAACAGGCCCTTCCGGCCCAACAAGTCAGCACCGCCCATTTTTTTAAAACCCAATTAACCTACCCGTATGCCTTTGCAATGTGGGAGGAAACTGGAGCACCCGGAGGAAATCCACGCAGACACGGGAGAACGTACAGACGCCTTATAGACTTTATGCATTACCTAGAACGTGCTGGGGGCAGCCCACAAGTGTCACCACTCTTCTGGCATCAACATAGCGTGCCCACAGTTCCTAACCCATACGTCTTTGAAATGTGGGAGGAAACCCGCGCAGACACTGGGAGAACATACTCCTTACAGACAGCGGTGGGAATTGAACCCGGGTGGCTGGCACTGTAATAGCGTAATGCTTACTGTGCCAATAGGACTTGGGCAAAAGAGGGGCAATGTATAAAAGAACAGAATGGTCAGTGTCTTTGTTAGGAAAGGCTTCTGAAAGTTTTCAAGCTTTGTCTGGGGTGGCGGAGGAGGAAGCATTTGTGTAAAGGAGATTGAGGGATTGGAAATAGTTTTCAAGGGCAGTCAGTTTGGATAATGTATAAAATGGCCAGAGTTGCAGAAAGCCAGGATTGTTGATGTTTTGAGAGGTGGATTAGGAGGAGGGGTAGTGTTGAGGCAAGTGGACAATGTGGCAGAAGCAGATCTTGAGTTTTGGAATAGTAATCCATGACCAATTAGCATAATTACCTAGGACACTTCCTTTCCCTCCCCTGCCTCCCATCCCAGTAATGAATGTAAAGAACCTTTTATTGGTCTTGTTCACATGCATGTTCTTGGGAGACCAGACCTGTGCAATCTCACCAGGGACCCATGTAATTGTCTTTAGTTGTGTAAGCAAATTGTCTTGCATTAAAGGCTGATGTAATGTTTACCTTTAATTGCTTGCTGTACTTTCATTGATTTGTATACAAACAGACCATGTCTGCCTGAGCACAGCAAGTTCAGAGTTATCTTAAATTTTGCTTTTTTTTCTACCTTAGAAAAATATTTATCAAGATTAGATTTAGAACCATAGAACCATACAGCACAAAACAGGCCCTTCGGCCCACCGTGTCATGCCGTCCATCAGACCACCCTCACACTACCTAACCCCTTCCTCCCGCATATCCCTCTATCTCACGTTCCTCCATATGCCTATCCAACAAGCTCTTGAACCTGCTCTTTCCTCATGCCAGTTGAAGTCTCTTTGGATCCTTGAAGTTCTCACCCACACAGCTTTATCATTATCAAACTGGATATAATATTTTATCCGCTCATCCAAATTATTGATACAACTTCTGAGCAGCTGGGACCTAAGCACTGCCAGTGGCACCCCACTAATTGTAGCCTTCTAATGCAAAAATGGCCCTTTTATTCTGACTCTTTTCTGCTGTTAATCAATCAATGTCAGCATCTTACCTCAGTCCCATGTCCTATATTCTTGTTCTTTCTCTACCATTTCCTTGTTTCTTATGCAATTATTTCTCATTCTGTAAGAGATCCTTTAACTTGTATTTTCTTTTTGTAGAAGCCTTTTACAGTCTTTTTATTTTTTAATTACTCTTGTATTCTAATTTAACAGTGTCTTTGTACTCATGGTGAATACGGAAATTTTCCCATTACTGAGGCTTGTTATTGTTTGGCAAAAATTATAAGCCATTTCCTTTGATCTAATCTTTGTTAGCCATGTTTGGGCAACTTTTCCTGTTGGGTTTTTGTCTTAACATGTATTGTAAACTATGTATTTGTTGGTGATTACTTGTAGTGGTGTAGTTTCTCAATCTACCATAGCCACCTCATGCGTCACCCTTTATTGTTTATATTCAGGATCCTTGGATTGAACAAAATCACCTCCTGTCTTTTGTCCTGTCTGCATCATTGGTTCCTGCATGGAGAACAAAATATGATCTTACCCCTCCCATGTCAAGTTACTCTCCAACCTTGAGAAATACTCTTAACCTTAGCATCAGGCAAGCAACACAGGCTTGGGGACTGGTTGTTAATTCAGAGAATAGTGTCTATCTTGTTAGCTGTACTGCCCCCTACTACTTTTACATTTCTTACCACTTACTGTCTTGAATGGCCCCATGGTGATGTGGTCATTTTGTTTATCCCCTTGCTGTTTCTTCACTTAACTATAAAATCTACAGGGACCTTGCACCATCTGTGATGCCATCTCTCAACATACCTTCCTCTTTCCCCTCCACTCAGCATTCTAAAGATGTTGTAGCTTCCTGGATGGTCTATGTCGTGACTGACTAAGCTGAGCCACATGTAAGCTGTAACTGGGTTTAATAAAAGACTTTATTGAACACAGCAGATCTTCTGGAGAGAATCTTGAATCCTCTCCTGACACAATGTTTTGTACTACTTAAGCACAAAGATAACAATAAATGACTAACTACAGTTTCAGTGGTTATATCACTTAATTAGCTTTAATATTTTGAATGTAACTTTGCAGAATTACGTATCTACAATGGTAGCACATCCCAGCCAGCAGAACTCCTTTGAATATTGAATACTGGTGACTGGTCCAAAAGCTGCTCAGCACAAACTCCAGAGACCCAAAATATACCTCCATTGTTACAGTGAGGGATGGCTCCCTGAATATACAACTAGCCAGAATATTAAGTGACAAAACAGACCTGTCCTGAACTGCATATTAAATGGAATGGGTATACCTTTAACGATGTGTTGATATAGGAGATGGCCACTTACTGCCTTCCCTAATCTCATCCTGATGTTTACAGTGAGCATCAATTAACATGAACATTCATCGATCATCTTCCCCTGCATAGTTTCAATGGTACACAATCAAAATGTCCCCCACCCAACGATTGTTTTCAATAGCCTTAAAGAATCATTGAAGTTAAATTGTGAACAGGTTTTATTTTTCTTGAAGACCAGTTCTGCAGTCTCGTGTCCTCATTTTAATTAATATCCACTATTCATACTTTCATAACTCCAGAATAATCCCTAACAGTGTGGTTCACTCTTCCAACTTCAATTACTCATTCCCATTCCCATGGCACCACCTTGTGCATTTGCTGTAGATGCCTCATCTGCTTTTGCTTCCATTCTTCCCAGCATCCAGGGCCCAAAGCACTGAAACTGAAACTGTTTTTACCTGTGTACCAATTTACTATATAGCACAACTCACATTGTGGTAGTCTCGCCTCTGCACTCTCAGTCATGATGCAGGGTTTTGACCCGAAACATTGACAGTTTCTTTCCTCTCACAGATTCTGCCCAACCCGCTAAGTTCCTCCAACACATTGTTGCTTGTAGTTGTCTTTGCACTGAGTTTATACCCAGAGTGGGTGACCGCTTTGTAGAACACTGTTTCATTCAATCCATAATTAACTTTAAACTTCGAGTTTCCTGTCAATTTGCACACCCACTTTGACCTCTTGTTTGGTCTCCTGTACAATTGCACCCAAGCTCAACTTGAGCTTAAGAGAGAGCACCATGTTCCAAATTGGCTCATCTTTTGATCGGGCACGTCTCAGTGTTCTGAATGAGAGTTTCAAATGATGAGCAATCTCAGCTTTTGCATTTCTTATATCACCTTCTGTAGATATTTTTTCACCAGTATATCAAGGCAAAGAAGGCTGTTGACCAATGTGTGTAAATGGCATTTAGTATAAATGGGGACAATGGTTGGTGTTGATGTTGTGGGCTGAAGGGCTTGTTTGCTTATTTGATTCTATTAGCACCTTCTGAAAACTTGCATTTTCTTTACTAATCCTTTGACTATTTTCACTATCGCCCTTATTGTCATTTAATCTCTCTGGTTTCTCTTTCCCCCACCCCCCCCCCCTTTTTTTTTGTAGACCTTTTATTCTCTTCTCTAATCCCCATGCTGCATTTTAAAAGTTGTTTGATTTCAAACTTTTCCTAGCTCTAATGAAAGATCTTTAAAACAAACATTTGCTTCTTAGTTGCTGTTATGCACTCAAATTCATCTTTTTCTTGAAGTCAAATATTGTGACCAACCAGGTTAGAATAAATCTCTAAGCTTGGATGAAAGCCACTTTTCATTCCTCTTGGCAGCAAAAGTGTCTGCTTCCCAATCAATTTATTGTGCTGCTCTGCTTTTACAGTCCTGATGAGTTCCTGCTCACCAGACTTTGAATATCGAATGATGAAGTTCTGCCCATACCACCAGCTGCGGATTTTCACTTTGACTATCCTAATGACAGTCTACATTCCACCCCAAGTGGGCGTGAAGCTTGGACTCAGTGAACTATACTCCATGATCAAGGGGTGAACGGTGTACCCTGAAGCCCTGTTCATCATAGCTGGGGTCTTCAACCAGGCCAACTTCAAGAGATTGCTACCAAAATACTATCAACACATCATCTGTCCCACTAGGAGCCCAAACACCCTTAACTACTGCTGCACAGCCATTTAAGATGCCTGCTGATCCATGCCCTGCTCTCACTTTGGAAAGTAAAACCAGGCTGTCTTCCTTGTCCCTGCTTATAAACACAAACTGAAACAAGAGGATCCGGTACATAAAGTCGTACAGTGCTGGTCTGAGGAAATAGATGAGCTTATATGCAACTGCTCCAAGTTGGTGGACTGGTCCATATTCAAGGACTCAGCAGCCAATCTAAATGAATATGCCAGTACTCTCACAGACTTGATCAGCAAGTGTGTAGGCGACTGTGTACCAAAAAAGTCAATCCGAGTGTTCCCTAACTGTAAACCATTGATGAACTGAGAGATCCACCCCCTACTGAAGTCCAGGTCTGAGGGGTTTAAATTGGGTGACCCCCACTTGTACAGGAAATCTAGGTACAGCCTTCGTAAAGCTGTCAGGGATGCTAAGAGACAATACCAGACCAAACTTGAGTCCCAGACCAGCCATCAATTGTAGCAAGGCTTGCATGCTATAATGGGTCACAAAACAAAGATGGGTAGAATCACTGGCAATAACTCATCCCTCCCTGATGAGCTCAGTACATTCTATTCACGTTTTGAACAGTACGTCAATAAATTACACCACCTGCTCCACAGTCACTGTCACAAATATCAGATCAGCTTCCTGAGAGTGAACACGCAGAAAGCAAATGGCATGGATGGAGTCCCTGGCCATGTTCTCCGATCCTGTGCGGATCTGCTGGTGGGAGTATTCACGGACACCTTTAACCTCTCCCTGTTCCAACCTGCTTTATGAAGACCATTATTATCCCATTGCCAAAGAAAAACAAGTTAACGTGCCTTAATGCCTACTGCCTGGTGGTTCTGACATTCGTCATGAAGTGATGATGGACAGACTTGGGTTGTTTTCTCTGGAGTAGCTGAGGAGAGACCTGAGTTTATAAGATTGAGAGGCATAGAGCAGACAGCAGGCATCTTTTTCCCAGGGTCGAAATGTCTAAAACTAGAGGGCATGCATTTAAGGTGAGAGAGAGTAAGTTCAAAGGAGATGTGCAGGGCAAGTTTTGTTTGGAATGGTGAGACCCTGGAATGCTCTGCCAGGGTGGTAGCAGAGACAAATACGATAGAGGCTTTTAAAAGCCTCTTAGGCACATGAATATGCAAAGAATAGAGGAATATGGATATTGTGTACGCAGAAGGGATTAGTTTAATTAGGTGTTTAATTACTAGTTCGTTCAGCACGACATTGTGGGCTGAAGGACCTGTTCTTGTGTTGTTCTAATATCTGAGCTAGCTGGACGTGTTCAGCAAAGCTGCATAATTGTCAAATGAATGCTGTTTATATGCCATTGGTGTACAGAGCCCATGTTCACTATGTTGTAGTTACCAGGTTTCATGATTTGTTCAAAAAAGTGCCACTGTAGATATAAGAACATGAGCAGGAGTAGGCCATCTGGCCCGTCGAGCCTGTTCTGCCATTCAATAAGATCATGGCTGATCTGGCCGTGGGCTCAGTTCCACCTACCTGCCTTTTCCCTATAACCCTTAATTCCCCTACTATGCAAAATTTCTATCTACTGTGTCTTAAATATATTTAATGAGGTAGCTTCCACTGCTTCCCTGGGCAGAGAATTCTACAAGTTCACTACTCTCCGGGAAAAGCAGTTCCTCCTCATCTGTCGTAAATCTATTCCCCCTGAATCTTGAGGCTATGTCCCCTAGTTCTAGTTCCTGCCTCTAATGTATCCCTTTCATAATTTTATGTTTCTATAAGATCCCCTCTCATTCTTCTGAATTCCAGCAAGTATAGTCTCAGACGACTCAATCCCTCCTCATAGGCTAATCCCCTCATCTCTGGAATCAATCTGGTGAACTGTGTCCAAGGCCAGTATATCCTTCCTCGAGTAAGGAGACCAGAACTGCACGCAGTACTCCAGGAGTACAGTTGCAGCACAACCTCCCTGCTCTTAAATTCAATCCCTCTAGCAATGAAGGCCAACGTTCCATTTGCCGCCTTGATAACCTGTTCCACCAGCAAAGTAACCTTTTGCAATTCATGCACAAGCACTCCCGAGTCCCTCTGCGCAAAAGCATGCTGCAATCTTTCACCATTTAAATAATCTGATCTTCTATTTTTCCCTCCAAAATGGATGACCTCGCATTTACCAACATTGTACTCCATCTGCCAGACCCTTGCCCACTCACTTTAACCAATCTGCATCTCTGCAGACTCTCTGCATCCTCTGCACAATTTGCTTTCCCACTCAAAATAGTGTCATCAGCAAACCTAGATGCACGACACTCGGTCCCCTCTTCCAAATTGTATATTGTGAACAGTTGCGGGCCCAGCACCGACACCCTGCTCACCACTGCCAACCAGAGAAACACCCATTTATCCCAACTTCCTTCCTTCTATTGGTTAACCAATCCTCTACCCATGCTAATACATTACCCCCAACTCCATGCATCCTTATTATGGATGTGTCTTTTATGTGGCACCTTACTGAATGCCTTCTGGAAATCCAAGTATATAACATCCACCTGTTCTCTTCTATCCATTGCGCTGTTATATCTTCAAAGAACTCCTGTAAGTTTGTCAAACAGGATCTGCGCTTCCTGAATCTATGCTGTTTCTACCTGACGGAGCCACTTCTATCCAGATGTCTTGCTATTTCTTCTTTAATAGCTTCAAGCATTTTCCCGACTACAGACATTAAGCTAATTGGCCTATAGTTACCTGCCTTTTGCCTACATCCTTTTTTTAAACCCTAACAACTACATAGCGATCATCATGACTTTGTCCTGTATCAGCAGCATTGCATTAAGATCCATGTAAATCATTGTCAGATGACCACTAGACCCTCTAGACTTTGGATGACAAATTTGTTTTCATTTGATGGGGAGACTGGTCATTAAAGTAAAAATCTCAAGGTCTAAAGGAATTTGCAAATAGCATTCAAAATTGGCTCAGTGGCAAGAAGCACTGGTGGTTTTGTGATTTTCATGTGCTTGCATATTCCTAAAGTTAGCAGAACAGGCAACCATAATTTTTAATAATGTATATGAGATGTGTGCCATTATTAACCAAAGCATGAAAGACCTGGATTTTCTGGCGCCTTTTGGGAAACCTCAACAGTTCGAAGCCAATGAAATACTTTTGACATTTTTGTGGTAGGTATGAGTGCAGAGATCATTCTCAAACTATATTAAAAGAGTTTAAGAAACATGAAATATGAGGCTATTCCCAAGAGTGCAGAAATTTATCTGTGAAGAATTTGTTGGGTGCTGTTGTTTTGTTTGTAAAAGAGGCTCAGTGGAGATTTATCTGAGACTTCATAAGATTGATGGGAATGAATGTTGGATAGGAAAGACCCATTGACTTGGTAGAGGATTGGTCAGTAATTAGTAGAAAGATTAGAAAGCAGATGGTAAGTTTTTAACCAAGAAGATGGTGAATGTCTGAAATTTGCTGCCAGATAGAGGATGGTGGACAGAAACTGCTCCTTGCATTTGTTCTCTAACATTGTCTTAAGTGTACTCACTACTCTTTTAATTAGGATCCCATCTTTGTAGCAATTCCCCTCAAAATCAGCCCAAATTTGCCACCACTCACCAAAGTTGCAGATAGAAAGCTATAGGCAAATATTAGATCCATAAAATTTTAACTTTTCACTATAAACATCTTATGCATAATATAAATTTCAACGAAAAAATTATTATGTTGAGATGTACCAGAGGAATTGGAAATATAAAAGCAGTAAGTTTTTATGAATATTTTTTTAAAAAGCACTAACAAAGTGAGTGTTGATCCTATAGAAATTGAGTCTGGGTAATTAAAAATGGAAAGCAAGGGTGTGGCAGATGAATTAGTAGATAATTTGCATCGGTCTCCCCATTGAGGATACAGATAACATTCCAGAAAAAGTTATAAATCAGGAATTAAGAGGGAGGAACTTGGTGTGGGGAGGGGGGAGATGGCAGGGGGCAGAATTACAATCACCACAGAAGTGATTGCAAGTACATTGGTGCAGTGCGCCATTAAATCTCTGACTCTGGGCTTCATCTTGGGGTCATAAAAAGGTTAATTAAATAGTTTCAATTTTCAAAATTCTCCACATTCAGTGTAAATTCCACTAGATTGGAAAATAGCAAATGTAACACTTCAAAATGTGAGTGAGACAAAGCAGGAAACATCAGTTAGTATTTCCTCTATGACAGATGTTAAGCTGTAGTTATTAATAAAGATGTTATAGCAAGGCCCTTGGGAGAAAAATTGAAGGTAATTATGTAAAGTCAGCAGTGAAAAGGAAATCATGTTTGACCAATTCATTGGAGTTCTTTGAAGAAATAATGTGTTGTGGATAAAGGGGGACTGGTGGATGTACTGTATTTAGATTTCCAAAGTGCATTTGAAAAGATGCCACATGAAAGGTTGGGGGGGAAAAGCTTATGATGCAAGAAATGACATATTGGTATGGATAGAAGATTGGCAGGCTAACAGGAAACAGTAAACTGGTCTTTCTCTGATTGGGAAACGGTAATGCAGTTGGTAAGTCAGACCATCTGGCTGTGCGTCTTCTACCTGCATACAAACAAAAATTGAAATGGGAGGTTCCAGTGCAGAAAGTCATGCAGTGCTGGTTTGAGGAAATAGATGAGCTTATACATGACTGCTTTGAGTTGGTAGACCGGTCCATATTCAAAGGACTCAGGCCAACCTAAATGATTATATCACCACTATCACAGACTTCATCAAGTGTGTGCAGGAGTGTGTAGCCTTCTGGAGAGTGAACCTGAGGAAAGTGTCTGGCCTGGATGGAGTCCCTAGCCGTGTCCGTAGATCCTGCACAGATCAGTTGGTGGGAGTATTTGCAGACATTTTTAACCTGTTCCCTACTCCAATCTAAGGTTCTCACCTGCTTTAAGAACATCAACACCCCTGTGCCAAAGAAAATTAAGGTAACATGCCTTAATGACTACTGCCTAGTGGCTCTGACATCCACCGTCATGAAGTGCTTCAAGAGGCTGGTCATGGCACACATCAACTCCAGCCTCCTAGACAACCTTGACCCACTGCAATTTGAGACTTCATTAGCAAGTGTGTTGAGGAGTGTGTAGCATTCCACAGAGTGAACCTGTGGAAAGTGTCTGGCCTGGATAGAGTCCCTGGCTGTGTCCTTGGATCCTACACGGACCGTTGGCAGGAGTATTGCAGACATTTTTAACTGCCAAAACAGGTGGATGCCATCTCCCTGGCCCTGCATTTGTGTCTGGAGCATCTGCATAACAAAGACACCTATGTCAGACTCCTATTTATTGACTAAGTTTGGAATTATTGTATTGAAGGCAGAGACCTGGGACTCAGCATCTCCTTTTGCAACTGGATCCTTTACTTCCTGACCAACAGACTGCAATCAGTAAGGATAGGCAGCAACACCTCTGCCACCATTATTCTTAACTCAGATGCCCCACAAGGCTGTGTCCTTGGCCCCCTACTTTACACCCTATACACAGATTCTGCTGTAACTCCATCTACAAGTTTCCAGGTGACATAATCGTAGTGGGCTGGATAGCAAATAATGAGATGAAGTACAGGAAGGCGATAGTCTAGTGGCATGATGTCAAGACAACAACCTCTCCCTCAACAAAAAAAAGAGGTGGTTGTTGACTTCAGGCATGGAGCATATGCCCCATATGTGCCAATAGTGCTAAGGTGGAGATGGATGAGAACTTCAAGTTCCTAGCTGTAAACATCACCAATAGCTTGTCCTGGTCCAACCATGTGGATGCTAAGGCAAGGAAAGCACACCAGTGCCTCTACTTCCTCAGAAGGCTAAGGAAATTCAGCATGTCTCCATTGACCCTCACCAATTTTTATAGATGCACCATTGAAAGCATCCTATCTGGTTGCATCACAGCTTGGTATGGCAATTGTTCTGCCCAAGACTGCAAGAAATTGCAGAGTTGTGAACACATGTCAGTCCATCATGAAAACCAGCCTCCCCTCCATGGACTCTCTCTACACTTTCACACTGTCTCAGATGATGAAAAGCCTGAAAGCATGTACCACCAAGCTCAAGAACAACTTCTTTCCTGCTGTTTTAAGAACCTTTAACGGACCTCCTGTACCTCAATAATGAACTCTTGATCTCTCAGTCTACCTCGTCATGGCCCTTGCACCTTATTGTCTACCTGCACTGCACTTTCTCTGTAATTGCAGCACTATATTCTGCATTGTTATTGCTTTTCCCCAGTACTGCCTCTGTACTAATGTTTTGTGTGATCTGTATGGACAACTTGCAAAATGAAGTTTTTCTCTGCATCTTGGTACATGTGAAATAATAAACCAATACCAACAGTGTGTCACAGGGTTCAGTGCCTGGGCCTCAACGTTATATAATTTATCTAAGTGACTTGGATGAAGGTGTTGAAGATGTAGTTAAATTTGTTGTTGATGTGAAGAGAGTTATGAAGATGATGTGATGAAGCTATAAAGGGGTTGTCGAGGTGAATGAGTGGGTAGAGATCTGGCAAATGGTATATAATGTGGAAAAATGACATTCTCCATATTGACCGTAACACAAAAATGAAAGCATTATCTGAATGGTGAGAGGACCTGAGTGTTCTAGTTCATGAAGCACAAGAGGCTACTATGAAGATGCAGCAAATAATTGGTGTTATCATTCATTATTAGGGGAATTAAATGCGAAACTAGGGAGATTTATATCTTTGTAATAGAGGGCATTGGTGAGACCAGATATAGAGTAGCATTTACGACATTAATCTTATTTTATGAAGGACGTGAATGCATTGGAAATGGTTCAGAAGCTTCACTAGTTGAATAACTGTCATGGATGTACTGTTCTATGAGGAATGGTTGGAGAGACTTGTATCTGCTGGAGTTCAAAAAAGAGGACTTAATTGAGACACAAGCTGTTGAGATCTTGGATGTGGAAGGGGTGTTTCCTTTGCAAAGATTTAGAATTAAGGTTTCATTTATTTAAAAATGAGAAATGAGGCATACTTTTTTTCTCTGTGGCAAGTGTCTTTGGAAACCTTAAAGGGCAGTTGAACCAGAGTCTTAAATTGTGGAAGTAGATTCTTGATAGGGAGTTAAGATTACTGCAGGTAAATAAGGATGTAGGCATGAGATTCTGCAGATGCTGGAATCTGGAGCAACACACAAAATGCTGGAGGAACTCAGCAGGTCAGGCAGCATCTATGGAGGGAAATAAACAGTTGACATTTCTGGTCGAGACCCTTTATCAGGACTGGAAAGGAAGATGACAGAAGTCAGAATAAGGAGGTCGGGGGAGGAGCACAGGCTGGCAGGTGATGGGTGAGTCCAGGTGAGAGGGGGAGGGTAGGTGGGTGGGGGAGGGGATGTACCCACTGGCCCCAACCTCCGCCTAACCTTTGTCGCCCTGCACCCGCACCTCAATAGGTTCCGTGCCCACCATGATGCCGAGCTCTTCTTCCATCACATCCGTCTCTGGGCCTACTTCCTTGGCAAGGATTCCCCACTGATGATCCTTTCTCTGGCCTTAAGCCCTCTTCCTCCTCTTGGATCTAACCTGACTGCCTCAACATCGATTTTCTCTAACTTCTGGTAACACCTCCCCCTTTCCTTTTTCTCCCCCCTTCTATTTTTTCCCTTCCCTTTTTGTATTCCCTAATTCCTGTGGCCCCTTACCCCTTCTCTTTCCCCTTCACCGCCCTCATGACCTGCCCATCCAGTCCTGATGAAGGGTCTCGACCCAAAAAGTCGGCTGTTTATTTCCCTCCATAGATGCTGCCTGACCTGCTGAGTTCTTCCAGCATCTTGTGTGTATTGATAAAGGATGTAGAGTTGAGGTTGTAATCAGATCAGCCATAATAATGTCAAATGGCAGAGTAGGCTTGTGTTGAGTGGCCTATTCTCGTCATTTGTATGTTTGTAAACATTTTCCCAAGGGTCTGACTTCTGCTATTTGAGCAAAGGTTAACAAAACGTGATTAAGATGACATTCATTGCCTGGAATTTATCATAACCAGTCAACGTGTAGTGGGCACAATACAGAAATTAAACAAAGTTGGTGAAAATGGGACATTTGAGAGTGAAATCATCTTGGAAGTATATCTTAACCATTAAAAAGGCAAAAACTGAAGTTGCCAGGGTTGGTGAATTAAAGTACACAAAGATGTAGAAGGGGAAAGATTGGATCAAAAGGATCTGAGTTGGGTAAAGATAGCATTTCATTTTTAATATCTGGCAGTTTTAAACCTGAAATGTAACTCTACATCGAATAGTTTTCAGTGGCAGAGTGTGTGATTGGTAATTAGCATTTATAATGTTGGTGAACCTAGACTTGGTTGACTTCGTTGCAAATTTAGTTCTTTCCTTTCCTGCACACGAGCTTATTTTCATTCATTTCCTTTGGTGAGTATATCTTTAGTCCCATTTTCGCAAAGATTACGGTGGAGAAAAATCTTGGATAACTTTTGGATTTCAGAGTTGCAATGGAGCTTGCCTTTGAAACCTTTTTGTGTGATTAAACAGCATTGAATAACATTTAGCAATTTATTTTGAAAGCAAATTCTGGGACATAATATTGTTTGGGTTATGATTATGTAGAACTCAAACACTTGATTTGGTCAATGAAAAAGAGAAACTTAACACTTTTTTTCTTGATAGAGGGTATTATACATTGAAAATTCCACTGTTGTATGTGTAATATTTCGTGTAACATGAATACTTACCTGTAAAATAACTATTTCAATGTTAAATGTCTAATTTCAATTACCTGTAAATGTGAAGTAAACAATTCCAGAAACTGGTGGAAATATTCACAAGTCAGAAGGTTTGGACGAAAGGTCATTGATCTGAAATGTTAACTTTGTTTCTCTGGGCGCAGATGCTGCCTGACTAAGCTGAGTGCTTCCAGCTCTTCTTTAAATTTCATCTTTCCAGCATCTGCACATTTTTTTATTTTCAAGTAAACAATGACACTAGCTTGAGGTGAAAATTCAGTTTGATGTGGTTCCTAAAATAGCCATGTGATTAAATTATCTGCAAATTGCAGCTCTCAATGATTTTTAATTTCTGTTGGGGAATGAATACTTTGAGTTTTGTGGAAGAAATGGAGATGGAAACCATTAAGAATGTGGTCATGAGGAAATGTGGAAGCAATCACAAGCAGGTGGCATTATAAAAACTGTTTGAAGAGATTGGTGAACATGCTGAAATGCGTATATTTTTTCATACAGAATGTGTAAGACGCATTTCTAATCATTTAATGTTTAAATGACAATTTGTAAATGTTAAGCTACCCGCTTGATCTATTTGGCATCAAGGTAAATTGACCTTTAGAAATTTGGAAGATCGAATTTTTTGAACTTGACTATTCAAGTGTTCTATTCAAGTCTTGAAATCTTTTTAAACTTATGGGCTTTTTGTATCTAAAGGTAGTAATACATTTCCTAACAAAATGTTTCAACATATTCAACTGTGCCTTGGAAATTTTTTTATTCTTTGGTTGTGGATTTAATTTCAGTGAAGGTGAGTTCGACATCTGCAAGGGTTGTAAGTAAGTTTGAGAAGTTTTAGTCCATTTTCCCCATGGTGGCATTGGAGAGAATGCGGAGGTAGTTTAGAAGGATGATGCCAGAAATGCAGAAGTATACATTTCAGAAAAGGATGAATAAACTAGGTTATCCTGCTCTTGAAGGGAGAGGGATGACCTAATAGAATATATTAAAAGTTGTTTGTGAGGAAGAGCATAATTGGAGGTCATTACTGTAAGACAGTAGAGAATTCATAGTTATAGTTTAGGGGTTATCCAAAGAATGTTGAGAATGTGAACTCAGTACCACAGGGAGTGGTTGAAGCAAATCGTATTGATGCATTTAGAACAAATGTAAATCTTTTTGAGAAAGAAGCAAATAAAGATTGGAGGAAGGTCTGTGTGGAGCATAAATGCCTGGTTGGATTGAATGACCTATTCCTGTGCCATAGCCTTTGTAATTGCTGAGAAAAATGATACAATGCCTATGTATTACTTCTGTAGTAGCATTAAAATATTTCATTTAGGAAATGCTGTTGAATGAATTAGTGAATCAGTCTTTGAGAGTAATTTCCTATGCCCTTGCATCACGTGGAATTTCTCTACTTTCATATTGCCTCCAAGTGAATATAGAATTGTTTGTTCATGGGGTTACCACTTTCATAAATTGCATTGCATGATAGTACAATATTCTTTTCATTGCTTGATAGAAGAACAATGATAATCTGTTAGTTCTCAGTTAAGGTCAGTATTTGCATGCAGTGTTAGTGCTATAACTTGGACAAAGCCACTTTATAGCCTAAATACAGCTTATATTTTTCTTTGTACCCATGGGTTCGATAGTTTTAAAATTTATTTTGTCACCTCTTAAAAATCCAATATAATTTTGTAAAATTCTGCAGATTTCTGATGTGCACTCAGCTTATAGATGTTCAAAGTTACGTCCTCCTCTGAACAAGCCAGACTCTTGAACTGTGGAAGTGTATTATTTGAAATGAAGTAGTAATATATGTATGTAATCTAGGGCTGACCCCTCTGGCATGTTTATTCCAATGATGGTTTTGTTCTACCCTGAAAGGTTTCTGCACTCATTCCAGTACGGTTCTTTAACCATGGGACAGAAAAATGAGAGGTGCTCCCCTACACTAGGTATGTGCCTTTTGATGCCCGCTTGCATAAGGGGCCCTAAGAGGGTGGGTGCTGTTCAAAATGTGCAGATCTTTTGAGCAGTAAAACTGTAACATTTTCTGCTTTTCCTTTGGGCTTCATTCAAGGGCTGTATTGCTGGTACAATAAAGTGATACTGTGATTTTTGAAAGAACAATTGTTGTGATGTATCTCAATCCGATATGTATACATTTATTTTCAGTGTTCTCCACAAGTACTTAAAGCCTAAATTGAGTGATATTAAGCATTTATTATTAAATAAAAATTCATGGTTTTAACACAAGCACTTCAAAAATCTGACTTTGTCAATGTCAAGACTTAACATTTCTTGTACTGGAGAATCTGAGAATACAATGTGTTTATTATATTTGGGATGGAATGAAATGCAACTGGTATTGTTTGAATTTGAGATGATGGGTGTGCATGAGAGTGCTTAACTGGCTTGAAATGAAGTGTGTGCTATGTGCCAGTTTAGCTATAACTGCATGTTGTAATCAGGAATGTTTGCAAATTTATTTTTTCTGAATGTTCCTGCATATAACTTGGTCCTCTATGATCTCTCTTCTAATATAGTTGTGCAATCTCTGGCAGCTCAAGGGTTCACCGCTGTGAACACTGACAATTCAGTTCCCTAGAAACCATAGCAGAGAGCCAAGACTTAAAGATGACATAACAGTTGAAATTGTGAAAGACTGTAAGATAAATTGGGAAGCAATAATTAGCTGATTTATATTAAAACAAAAAAAAACATTATAGAGAACAGTGGGGTACAAGAGCATACATAATCCAAATTCTCTGAAGGTCTTGATTAGGATGCATAGAAATCATTTGCAGAAATAGTGCTAAGAAGTCTTGAGTGAGGTGAAATGTTTAATGCACTTCAAAATACAAAGTAATAGTGAAAGTAGTAGAACTAAAATCTGAGATTTACATTGTTTGCACTCTAAAGCCTTTGCAAAAATGGATGATAGAATTGCAGAAGGACTAGTCAATTTAATTGAGCAAACTTGAAAATTGAAACTTAAGCATGTTAGTGGGTTATTTAAGGGAAACTACAAAACCTGCCTATTTAACATCAGTTGTTAAAGAAATTCATCTGACCACATTGAGGGACAGTACCTGCACAATTTGACAGATACAAATTTTCAAGTCATTGTAGACCTATCTGGGCAATTTAGTGTTTTAATATTGTAAAACATGGTGACCAGGGAGAAGGCAAAAAAAGTAGGCCTTGGAATTGGAAGCATTTTTTATACTAGTTGGTCACAAGGTTTGGATCACGGAATTTTGGAATGGACTCTGAATAATTAGATGAGTCATAACCCCAAATGTTTCCCCATTTTGTTTGTATTGGCTTGTAGAATAAAAAAAATTCTACGTACGGATTGCAGATGACACCAAGATGTGGAAATGGACCAAGAATTTGCTAAGTGGCAAGTTAAATGAACAGAGAAAAACTAATGGATAGGAAGATGAGGCCATCCACATGAGGTCCAAGAATGATAAGTCAGTCTTCGAAATGGTACAAGGTTCCCAAATGTGAAAAAAGTAAATTATGTTTTTTTACAGAAGCCATTTAAACTGATGGTTCATTCATCAAAAACAGACAACTGTAAATGTGGAAAATTTGAAATAAAAACAATGCTGGAAATACTCAGCAGATAAGGCAAAACAAAACACAATACTACAGATGTTGGAAATCTAAAACAAGAAAATGCAGGAAATGCTCGGCAGGTCAGGCCTTAAACATGTAAAGAGAAGCAGTCAATGTTTTAGGTCAGAGACCCTTCATCAGAACAATCTTCATTGTTCACTTGCATCAGAACTCCTGGTGAATTCTCTTTTAGTACAGAAGTTGGTTCTCCAAAAACGGGAAATGTAATTTTCACATAGATCTGAGTACTGTTCAGTTTTGCACACTACACTACTGGAATGATACACGCTGTCCTTGGGTTACATATGAATTCCCATAATAAATTTAGAAGTCTTATGTACATGTGGGCTTTGGTGGCATTCATTACAATATTATGAATGTATGGTTACCATATTGAGTTTTTTTCCTGTATTTTCTGACTTATGAACAAATTCGATTTATAGACACATGAAAACAGCACCTGTTTGTTACCCGAGGATAGCCAGTAACTGTTTGAAAGGCTGTGCAGTTTAATTTAGTCAGAATCCTGGAACTCAAATTGAGGCTGGGCTGCATAATTAAAGATTGTACCCATGATTTAAAAACCTGTTTGGTAGCATTGGACAGCAGAGTACAGATAGAAGTGCAGATTCACTAATCTAAGATGGGAGCAGAGAGAAATTATTTCCACTTGTGTTAGATACTAGAATGAAGGTTTGTTATAGTAAAATTAGAGCAAGGCATTTAGAGTTGAATTTGGGAAGCACTCTTTTTCTCTTCCAAGTTGTGGAAATGTGGAGCTTTTCCTAAAATTTTCAGTGCCATTAATTTGGTAATTGAATCATAAGTACATGGAGTTCAGTTACAGATCAGCCATTATCTTACATGATACAAGGCTGGCAAATCCTATTGACCTTGTTCCTATATGAAACAAATTGACAATTGCATTAAGTTTTTTTTTGAGGCAGTGAAGCAATTTTGAGAAATGCTGTTTGATAGCTGTCATTCATTTTACATTATTGACTTGTGTATCACTGGCATCAGTTTTAGTAGATTTTCCAGGTCTAAGGTTTCTTGATTCAGAATCATAATTCACTATTCCAAGTCTCTTAATTCATAGCTTTCAAACTTGAGGTGTGAACTTAATTGGTCAGCTTTTATTCAATATGGGACAACTTGGGTACTAATACCAAAAGCAGACATCACAGATTGAACTGGCATACTGTTAGTGGATTTATGTTATGCCGGAAACGCATGCTTGGAGTTTGCATCAAGAGCAGAGCAACACCTGAATATTGGCAACACAAGACTGGAGATGCTGGAACCTGAAGCAACAAACAATCTACTGGAGGAACCCTGAGTCGAACAACATTTGTGGGAGGAAAGGAATTGTCAATGTTTTTGGTCGAAATCCTGCATCACATCTGATGCAAGGTTTTGACCCAAAACGTTGACATTTTCTTACCTCCCACAGATGATGCTTAACCTGCTGAGTTCCTTCAGTAAATTGTTTGCTGCTCCTGAGTACTGGCAGCTCTTGAGATCTCTAAGACAGATTTCTAATGGGAGTGCTGCTTGATATCAATTCTGGGGAGGTGGGGGAAAGCAGTTGAATAATAAGCAAGCTGAACAGCCAGCTGAGTTTTCCTGGATTTCACTGCTGAATTGCCTGCATTTCTTGGGGCAAGCACCAGTAAGTTTCCAGATTCCTATGCAAACCAAGTTCTGAAATTACTGGCCAAAGTCTGTCTCTGGAATTGCTATGAAATCCACCTGCAGACCAGTAGTCAACTCTCGCTTGATTTGCAAATTATGACACAATTGATTCTTTGGGGTACACATCTTCAATTTGCAAAGCTAATTTTCACTAAGTGTGCTACATCCATCCATGCACGCAAATATGTCACCAAAATTCCCTAATACATTTCACCAAGCCTTTTGGATTTTTAAAATTTTGCTTAAGACAATTTTCATGAATCGGTTCCCTAGCCTTTGAGTTAGTGAAATCTTGAATCCTTTGATTAAAGTTGAGGCAGGATCCACTAACTATTCTGTTAAATGAGGATTGTAGGCTGAGAGAAGGAATAAGGTAAATTACATTATTTGTTTTATTGTTTTTAATTCTTTTGATTTTTTTATTTTACATTCTAAAGCATTAAAATTTAACTTTGACTAGCAGCAAAGCTGAGGTGTGATTTGATGGATGTTGAATTATTTTGGCATGGGATTTGTCCTGGACCACTCACATTTCATTAGTTGCTCAGCTTGCTACCGTTCGGATACTTGTCACTTGCCTTTGGGATGTTGAGGTTAAGATCAGCTTTATGGCAAAGAAAAGCTTGGGCTAAGGGGAGTGGAAAGTAGTGTGGTGAAAGAGGGTTCCCCTCTGGAAAAAGCTGGGTTATTGGATTCTCACAGCAAACCAGAAAGTGAAAACGGTTATTTTTAACACTAGGTAAGTAGAAGCTATGCTCTGAGTGCGGATTGTCATTCCATCTTTATAATATCCCCATTAAAAATGTAATTGCACCTTGCAAAATTTTAATATTGATTAATTTTGCAGTGGGAATAGTTCAAATAGTAGTTCAATAGTTTGAGGCAATTATTGGATTTCTATATTGTACATAAGAGCTCCAGAAGATGCTATCAGTTTCGGGTGTACTAAAGCCAGTGGCTTTGCTGTCATTGCAAGCAAAGAAACTGGCTTGTATTATATTGTAATATGATTGTTTAGTTGGCCTTGTTGGCTGCTCAGTGCATTCTATTTTATCAGTGAGAATGAAATTTGAAAGTCAAGTTTTTATACAAGGGAATCATGGGATATGGATTTGGTGTAGGAAAGTGGCACTGAAGTAAAATAATGTCGCTCTTATGGAATGGCAGACGAGGTGAGGGGTTGAATTGCCTATTCCTGCTACTGTTTATATTCTAAATCACTAAATTTACTACAGTGTACCTTCAGACTGAAAATACTGTGGCTATGCCATGTCAATGGCAGAGGAAGAGAATATTTACCCCTCTAGATAAGATGTCAAGCAAATGAATTATTTGCCCCAATTGTTATGGAGCTGCTTGATTTGTAGCTGCATTCAAGTGGACAATATTTTAAATTCCTGACTTGTGGATAGTTTGAAGCTGTGGAGTTGGGAAGAGAGTATGAAAGATGTGTGACCTCTGACTTGCTCTAATAGGCTCTGCATTAATGTGGCTGGTCCAGCTAAATTTTTGCCGAAGGTAACTTCCGAGATATTTGAAACTTAAATGCCGATAAGAGTTGGTGCACTGTGATTGGAGATAACTATTGACTTGTTGCCCAACTTAATTCATTCTGTGTGTCACACGAGTCTTGATACATGCAGGCATGGAACTGTCCCATCCAAAGAATTGTGTGGGGAGTTGGATATTATGCAAAAACAGTGAAAATGCAGCTTCTGGCCTTGCAAACAAGAGAAAGTAGTTAATACTGTAGATCTTTAAAAAGTACATTTTAAGTTATTTTCTGGCAATAATCTGAATTGTTTTCAAATATTTTGACTTCCAGATAATGCTGATGTGATTTGGTTTCCATGCAATATTGTGTTCTAAAATTTTGCAGGTGACTGATTTGATCACGCCTTGTATAAGAAAACAGACCTTAGTGATACAAGATCTCCTATGCATTAGTCACAATCCAAAAATGTATTTTGCTTCAGATTTCTTTTGATATTGAAATTTTATATGCAATGCTCAATGCCCAAACCATGTGCAACTATTAAATACACCCCAATTATTTTACTTGATTGTGTATTACCTTTTTTATTCTGTTTTCAATTGGATCGATTGACTTTTGTTATCAAAATAGGAATATTATACATTTAATTCCATCTGAATAATGGAAATTCTGGTCAAAGCAGTTAGTTGCATCTGTTATAAACACAGCTAGAAATACTCAATGGGCCAGGCAGCATTTGTGGGGAAAGAGTATTTTGTTTATGATCTTTCATTGGACCTCTTCAAAACATTTCAGGTGAAGCAGGGCTTCGCTTGTGTTATCCACCTATGGTCCTCCCAATTTTGTTTTCTTTCCATACACCTGCACCCCCCTCCCCTTTCCTGGTTCCATTCACCTACCACCCACACATTTTATCCACCAGGCCCCCCCTCCCTCCCTCATCTGGTTCATCTGTCCTTCACCTCTCCCTTAATGGTTCCCATTATCATCTTCCTTAACTTATAAGTATTTGGAGAAGCATGGGCTGATTAGGGACAGTCAGCATGGCCTAGTGAGGGGCAAGTCATGCCTCATGAGCCTGATTGAATTCTTTGAGGATGTGACAAAGCACATTGAAGGTAGAGCAGTTGATGTGTTGTACATGGATTTTAGAAAGGCATTTGATAAGGTCGTGGAAAGCTCATTCAGAAAAGTCAGGAGGTGTGGGATCCAGGGAAACTTGGCTGTGTGGATTCAGAATTGGCTCGCCCATAGAAGATGAGGATATAAATGACTTGGAAGAGGATGTGCAAGGGTGGGTTAGTAAGTTTGCGGATGACACGAAGATTGATGGTGGTGTGGATAGTGTAGAAGGATGCTGTAGGTTACAACAGGACATTGATAGGATGCAGAGCTGGGCTGAGAAGTTGCAGATGGAGCTCAACCTGGAAAAGTGTAAAGTGACACACTTTGGAAGATTGAATTTGAAGACAGAATACATGGTTAATGGTAGGACTCTTAGCAGTCTGGAGGAACAGAGGGATCTTGGGGTCCACATCCATAGATCCCTCAAGGTTGCCATGCAGGTTGATAGGGTTGTTAAAAAGGCGTACGTTGTGTTGGCCTTCATTAGTCGGGGTATTGCATAAAAGAGCCGCGAGGTAATGTTGCCACTCCATAAAACTCTGGTTAGACCACACTTGGAGTATTGTGTTCCATTCTGGTCACCTCATTATAGGAAGGATGTGGAAGCTTTAGAGACGGTGCAGAGGAGATTTACCAGGATGCTGCCTGGATTGGATAGCATGTCTTATGAGGATAGGTTGAGTGAGCTAGGGCTGTTCTCTTTGGAGCAAAGGAGGATGAGAGGCAACTTGATAGAAGTATACAAGATGAGAGGCATAGATTGAGTGGGCAGTCAGAGACTTCTCCCCAGGGCGACAATGGTTAACATGAGGGGGCATCAGTTTAAGGTAATTGGAGGAAGGTATAGGGGGAATGTCAGAGGTAAGTCTTTTTACAGAGTGCTGGGAGCGTGGAACGCACTTCCGGCTGAGGTTGTGGAGGCAGATACATTAGGGACATTTAAGACACTCTTGGGCACATGAATGATAGAAAAATGGAGGGTTATGTGTGAGGGAAGAGTTAGATAGATCTTAGAGTAGGATGAAATATCGGCACAACATCGTGGGCCAAAGGGCCTGTACTGTCTTGTAATGTTCTATGTTCTTAACAGATACCAGCTCAGTTAGCCTTGTGTTCCCACTCCTAGCTGTCTCCACCTTCACCCTCCCCTCTCCCTACCTGGCACTAACTTTTTCTGTTATCCTCGCCTCTGTCTCCCAGCTCCACCCCTCCTCTTCTCCTACATGACTCCATCTGCCCATCATCCTTCAGCCCTCCTTGGTCCACCAACTGTCTGCTGGCTCCTGTCACACCACTCTGCCTCTTCTCTTTATACTGGTTATCTACCCACTCCACTCTCAGTCATGATACAGGGTTTTGACTTGAAATGTTGACAATTCTACTCTCCCCCACCCTGCTACAGATGCTGCATCTGTGGTCTCTTGTCTTCACTTGGATTACTTCCAATTTAACATGCTGCATTTGGTACTCATGCTCTGGTCTCCACAACTTTGAAGAACTCCAGCTCTGAGTCTGCAAGGATTACCCTGAACTTACACTTGCTTGTCATTTTAATACTGTATTCCACTCCCGCTCTGACCTTGTCTTTAGCCTCTTGCAGCTAAACTTGAACAACCTCTCATCTTCCAATTAGGCATGTTGCTGCCCCCGGGATGAGACACTGAATTCAACAATTTCAGACAGCTAGCTTTTTTAGTTTGTATCAGAAACCATCAGTTCTTATAAGTCACCATCTGTAAAATCAGTTCAGTTTGTCTCTTTCCATAGATGTTGCATGAGCTGCTGAGTAGTTCCAGCATTATTTTCAGATTCTGTGGTAGACTGAAAAGCAGTTTCTTCAAAAATAACATTGCTGTGCAGTCCTTGGTCTCTAATTACTCTATAATCCATCATTAGGATTGTAATTAAAGTAAAAACCAAAGACTGCACAACAACTCTACCTTCCCTGCATGATGTGGAAGGGAGGGGATATTGAGTGGGGAATGCTAAAAAGAGCAAGGAGATTTTCAAAAGAAATAGGATTGTGTTTTCATTAACTCTAGGCTCAATTTAAAAATATTGTGACTAGAGCATTTACTCTCAAATTCCTGATCTAAGCAAAGAAAACTTGGCCAAATTGTGTTTTCGCCAGGATTCTCATTTCTGTGTGGCAGCTGGTGTTTAAAAACACACTCCACAGGACAAATACTTATTAGACAGGGTGTTGGGGAATTGTGGACTTGTAATGCACTATTGCAGATGCTCCTGAGTATTGTGCGGTTACTCTTTTTTAGCTGTAAAAGCCTACTGTCAGTAGCTTTTTCCTTTATTTTTCCTTAAATATGCTCCTTTATAGTAAAAGTTCTATTGATACTAAGTTTTTAATTATTTGGTTGGCATGTTGCCTTGAAATTTAGCAGCATTTTAATGATTCATTGTTGGGTTGGCTGACTAGAGTAAAATCTTTTGTGCTCTTTGGATTGTACATGCTGTGACAAACAACACATGCAAGAGTGTTGCAGTCCTGGATGATGTCATCCACTTTTGGTAGAGGGAAAAAAACAGAAAAGCAGCTAAATGCTGAGACATTGAAAAGTGTTCAGATGGATCTGGTGTCCTTATACATGCATCACAAAGTTAGCATGCAGGTACAGTGAGCAATTAGGAAGGCAAATGATATGTTGGCTTTTATTGAAAAAGAATTTGATAACAAAAGTAAAAGACATTTTACTGAAATCACATAGGGCACTGGTGTGACTGCACCTGGACTATTGTGTAAAAGTATGCTCTTCCTACCTATTTCTGCAATAATGGGAGTACAATGACAGTTTACCAGATTGATACCTGGGATGGACATGGGTGACAGTGAGGAGAGGGCAGAGATGAAAATTGTCCTATGTGTAGAGATTAAATGGAAGATTGAATTACAGAGAAATAAAATGTGCGTCCCTGTTTATAGGCAAGAATAGAAACTGGCTCAAGATATCCAGAGAATAATAACTGAACCTGTTTTATAGTTTCTACCTTAACAGATCCTTTGAATTGATCTGTATTTTATTCAGGGATATTTTGGAATTGCAGCACAAAAATTGTACATGATGTTTTCAGAGAGTCACTCATTTTATGAACAGTTGTATTTTAATCAAGTTAAATTTAATAAGGTGCATCTTAAATGGGTACAACTTGAGGATTTGCACTTTTACTATTAAATTGATTTTAATGATTCATCCAGCCTCTTAGTACATGCCAGTGTTGTAGTTTTGTATTTGTGAGCTGGTTAATTTCTCAGCAAACAATTATCGTTTTCCTAATGTTAACATAGAACATTACAGGAGCAGGCCCTTTTAGCCTATCATGTTTGTGCCGACCATGATGCCAATCTAAACTAATCCTGTCTGCCTGCACAAGATCCAGATCCCTCTATTTCCTGCCTGTTTGTGTCTAAATGCTGCTTAAACGTTGCTATCGTTTCTACTGATGATACTACTACTCCTGGCAGTGTGTTCCAGGCAACTACCACTGTGTAAATTTTAAAACGTTTGTCTCGTTAATCTGCTTTAAACGTTCTATCTCCACCCCCCCCTCCCCCCGCCACCACCAACCTTAAACCTATGTCCTCAGTATTTGACATTTCTACCCTTCAGTGGAAACAATCCTAGTTTGAAAAAGAATAATGCAAGTTTGTCAGTGTGCTATTGGAATATAGTTTACTGGCATCATCCTGTTGTGTGCTTCAGTAAGCAGGACCTCACATTTCTATTCCGATAAGTCTGTGTCTTCAGTCACTAGAGTAAACTGCTCTTTTCTACGGTTCCTCTAAGTACTGCGTACTCTCCAAATACTTGCTCTTAAATGGGTAAGCCAGTGAATATTGTTGAGATTTGTAGAGGTTTTAGTTTTGCATGTATGTCCAGGCTTAATGGACTACTTCTGTACTAAATTGTAAACTGGCTTCAATTTAACCTGAGATGAGTAGGTATTTGGGATGCAGAAAAATTTCCATTAACATGTTCCCTCATCGATATGTTCTACTATTGTTCCAACATGCACCACAGGAGACCTGAGTAATAATTCAAATCTTTCTTGAGTCAGAAGCCGTTAGTGTAATGTGTGAATGATATTTGTATGTTGTCATTTGTGAATTGGTAATTATGGATTATTTCAAGTTTGAGTCTCTAGTTTTCAGTCATGTTGAAATTGTATGCCTTGGATAAGGAATTAAAGATTTCCATTTGTAGGATCTGTTGGATTATACTGAGTAAAAAGCTAAAATTTACCTTTGTATCTTGCACTAAAATTGGCATAGCCTGCCATCCATACATTATTTTGAATGGAAAGCAGGTAATGTCATATAATTTATCATTAAAAATAAAACTTAAATTTGGGGTTGTAGAGTACCGAAAATATACAAGTAACTGGCCTTATAAATATGCTTATTCACGTTGTGTCATGACACTACAAGAATGGTTAACTGCACTGTAAGATGCTTGGGGGGGGGGGGGGGGGTGGTTGAAATTGGTTGCTATGATTAGTCACAATCCCGCTGTTTTAAATGACTTCGAAGATGATTGAAGGTCGACTAGGTGTACCTAGGGCTTTGATTAACCAGCAATTCCTATGTGCAAGTATTTATAAAACTAAGAACAAATCAATACAAGAATTTAAATGTTAAAATTAAAGTTATCATAGTTCAGGTATCTATAAAGCATTTGCAGACATGCTCATATGTATACGTGGATCAAGTAATATTCCAGATCTGGCATGTTGGCTTCAAATGCCATATTGCAGAACTCGAACTGAAGCTAACTGGTGTTGATCTTTGACAGTTGTTGTTTCAAAGTGACTTTTTGACAGACCAGATTAGAAGTAACATGCATCTATGACCTCCATTTGATGCTTGTCAGAATACAGAACTACTGTTGAACTAGGAAGCTTCAGGAGTTCGGTAGAATCATTAATAGTTATAAGCTGTAGGAATAGTCTTAAAGACTTCTGACAACTGTATCTAAATTTTGCATGAATTGGCTTCTGATGAGCTAGCTCAAACATTTGAGTAAACTTTATGAGCATCTACCAAAAAGCTAGAGTAAGCTTTATGGCCCCTCAATGCTGCAATGCTGTGTATTTAGCTTGTTGATCTTTGGCTTAACTTTCCCTTCTGGGTTCAAAAATCTACCTTGGCCTTGAAAATATTTAACAATTCAGCAATGGATAGTGAAATCCAAAAATTTATAACTCCCAAAAGGCCTTCCTCCCCCTCAGTTTTGACAGTCTGATTTTACTTGTTGGTTATGCAATCCAATTGTTAAGGTGCCTGTCTCTCATCAGTTGAATTATCTCCTAAATTTCCATGTATTCTCCTTTTCTTCCCTCTGCTTTAAATAAGCTTGTTATCATGGCTGTTTTAAATTGCTAATATGATGGATTACCTGCATATTGAAATGAAATTTTGAGCTTGGGTCCTATGATTCTACATCTGGTATGCAGCATGATTGTGATATGCTAGGGTGGAAATGTTACATGTATTTTGTTTTGGCAGCTGAACTCCTTTTTCACCTGCCTCCTAAGAATTATTTGTGAAACAGTTAAGATTGTATTTTTAAACTTAGTGTCTCCACTCATTGTTACTTGTAAATGCTCTGTGCTAAAGAGAATTATATCATGCCTTTGTTGGACTATTTAGCTGTTTTGTATGAGCAGTGAGTGAACATTCTCTCACCGGCTAGGTTTTTGCTCAGTTCAAGTTGAACTTATTACTGTATGGAATATTAACAAAGCTGTTACTGTTTGAGTATAATCTTGTTGAACAAAGGGAACCATTCCATCAAATGTGCCAGTGTGTTTTTTTTTGTTGGACTGACTTGAAAGTATTTGGGCTTCATTTAAAATAAAATCTTAGCATATGGAGGCTAAGATTTTATTTTAAATGAAGCCCAAATACTTTCAATCATAATTGTGGTTGAAAGAGAAGAGTGTCTGTATAGGCTCATGTGAGAAGGAAGTACTTTATTTCAATATAGATAACCATTTCCTTAAATTGACTTCATTTGTCCACTTAAATCTTGAATACTGCAAGTTAGAAGTGATGCTTTGAAATCTACTTTTCAAAAAAATTGAGCAAGTTAGCTCAAATTTTGTCTACATGCACCCTCAAAGGTTGTAAATGTTCATTCCTACTTCTCTTGCCCATTCTCTTATCATCCAAAGATAGGGTTCCCTCTTGTCCTTTCCAGTTACAAGCCTCCACATTTTAATAGTTGCCTCTGACTTGGATGCCACCACCGGACACCTTTTAGTCTTCAAGTATTCCAAAGGAACTATTCAATCTGCAAACTCCATGTTTCAGTCTTCCACATCCTCCAACATCCACTCCCCTGCTTGAGACATTTTATAATGTAACCAAAGGAGATGCAACTAACCTTTTGAGACTTCCCTTCCCACTATCAAGTGACCCAAACTCACCTTCCAGATATAGCTCTTTTCCTTTTGTTTTGCACTTATGCTCGCAATGTGGTGGTCTCAACGTTCGAGAAACCAAACCCAAATTGGGTCATTTTTTTTTTAGAACAGCTCCATTCAATTTCCAAGGGTGACACTGAGCTTTCAATTGCTTTTGAGTTGAAGTTTCTCTCCCATTTCCACTCTGACCTCCATTTTTGGTTTCTTGCACAACATCTCACCTGTCTAGGTGCACTTCAGCTGTTGGGACATTCAACAATTTTAGATAACCAGGCTTTCCAATTTGTCAGAACTTGCTAGTTCTGGTGTAATAGCAGAGAAATTTGTGTAGCGTCTGTGAGAAGGATAACGGGGTTAGAAATTTTGGTTGATCTAGTGGTTGAGGATTTTCGGTCTAGGACATTAGCTCACTCCATGGATGCCCATGTTTTTTAGATTTCCAGTAAATGGAAAGTAAAACGCTTTTTAAACTTCCAGTCCTTGGTCAGTTCTAATGTAACCCAGTTTTTCTCTCTGCTGTCTGATCTGGGCTTTCCATCACTTTACCTTTTCAGATTTTCTGGGTTTGTCTTCTCTCTCCATTTAGACCACCTCCCAGACATCTGCCATTAACAAGCTTTCAGAACTCTCCTAGTCACCACTGATATGTCAGTCTTCTCCACCCTATCGCACATTCTTTTTTTTCTCTCTATCCTTCCCCTTTCTCTGCTAGTTTAAACATGTTTGTTTTGTAAATTTTCCCAGTTTTGAAGAGTGATTGCTCTAAAACATTAATTTGCTTTGTCTCTGCAGATGCTGCCTGACCCAAGTATTTTCTATTTTTGATTCATTCTGACATGTTGAGTTTCATTTGTTTTGTGCAGGAAAGGGGTAATAATCTTGCTTAAAATTGAATTTTTTTGCAAATTTCATGGTATGTGATCTGATGGTCAATAAATTTGCTTTGTTACTGCAAATGGATGTTAACATGGCTACCTTCTTTCCAAGTTTTAATTAAAATTACTGTCTTTAGTCTTCACCTGTTTCAGTTGTTGTAACTATAGCATCTTTGCCTATCTTTGATTTAAAGTAAAATGTTACAGACTTGAGAGACTGGCGTCTGAGCAGAGTGGGATGGGCTATACAACGTGAAAGGGACATAGATTGAAATGGAATACGAGGGGGTTGACTTCACCCAGTGAGTGGCAAGTACCTGGAATGCACTGCCCTAGAGAGTGGTGGTTGCTGATGGCATTTGAGAAGTGTTTAGATGAGCATTTGAATTACTTAGGCATAGAAGGTTTTGGAACAGGTGCTAGGAGATGGGGAGAAAGGTGTCCACTGATTGGCTTGGATGAGTTGGGCCAAATTGCCTATTTACATTTCAATGACTCTTCTTTGACCAAATTCAGATTAGCCATGGTTGTGTTTTAATTTTGCACTAGAGCACACCCCTTCAGAATGTAGATGATTTGTAATTAGTCTATTCGAGATGGGGATTGATAGTTATTTGGATTTGGAAACAATTGACTGACATAGGGGTCATGCAGGACAATAGAATTGAGGTGAAGAATGACCCACTATCCTACTGAATATTGAAGTAGATTTGAGTACAAGTCTTGTGGCAGTTTTGCACCTATTTCTTTAACTAATACAGCCTTTTTATTTAAGTGAGTTCAGCTGAAATAAGCCACTCATGCTGTATATTGGGTTTTAGTCAAAAGAAGTCCAGGTGCGACCTACCTGGAGAAAGCAATTCCGTGTGAAGTTAGAGAGACAGTCGGACACATGACAGCTGTGGCGGGGTTTGCATGCCATTACATCCTATAAGGCGAAACCTAACAGCATAAATGGCAATGATGCTTCACTCCCTGATGAGCTCAATGGCTTTTATGCACCCTTTGAAAGGGAAAATAACACCACACCTGTGCGAATCCCCACAGCATCTGGTGACCCTGTGATCTGTCTCGAAGGCCGATATCAGAACATCCTTCAAGAGGGTGAAGCCTTGCAAGGTGTCTGGTCCTGATGGTGTAGCTGGTAGGGTACTGAAAATCTGTGCCGACCAACTGGCTGGACCGTTCAAGGACATCTTCAACCTCTCACTGCTGCAGTTGGAAGTTCCCACCTGCTCCAAAAGGGCATAAATCATACCTGTGCCCAAGAAGAGCAGGGTGAGCTGCCTCAACGACTGTTGCCCTGTCGCACTCGCGTCTGCTGTGATGAAATGCTTTGAGAGGTTGGTCATGGCTAGAATTAACTCCTGCCTGAGCAAGGACCTGGACCTGCTGCAATTTGCCTACCGCCACAATAGGTTTACAGCGGATGCAATCTCACTGGTTCTCTACTCTGCTTCAGAACACCTATACAACAGCAAAATGTGTTAGGCTGCTGTTTATCGATTATAGTTCAGCGTTCAACACTGTCGTTACCTCAGTTCTAATCGATAAGCTTCAAAACCTGGGCCTCTGTACGTCCCTCTGCAACTGGATCCTTGACTTCCTTATCAGGACACCACAGTCAGTGCAGATCGGCAATAACATCTCGCTGACAATCAACACAGGCGCACCTCAAGGATGGTGCTCCATTGCTCCACTCTCTCTATACTCATGACTGTGTGGCTAGGCACAGTTCAAATGCCATCTATAAATTTGCCAATGACACCACTGTTGGCAGAATCTCGGATGGTGATGAGGTGTACAGGAGTGAGATAAATTGGCTGGTTGAGTGGTGTTATAACAACAACCTCGCACTTAACATCAGCAAGACCAAGGGATTGCTTGTGGACTTCAGGAAGGGGAAGTTGGGAGAACACACACCAGTCTTCATTGAGGGGTCAACGGTGAAAAGGATGAGCAGCTTCAAGTTTCCGGGTGTCGACATCTCAGAGGATCTATCTTGGGTGCAACACAAGGCACATCAGCGGAGTTTGAGGAGATTTGGTATGTCACCAAAGACTCTTGAAAATTTCTACAGTGTAGATGTACGGTGGAGAACATTCTGACTGGTTGCATCACCACCTGGTATGGAGGCTCCAATGCACAAGATCAAAAGAAGCTGCAAGGGGTTGTAGACTCGGCCAGCTACATCACAGGCATAATCCTCCCCGCCATCGAGGACATCAAGAGCTGGTGCCTTAAGAAGGTGGCATCCGTTATTAAGGATCCTCACCATCCGGAACATGCCATCTTCATGTTACTACTGTCAGGGAGGAGGTACAGGAGCCTGAAGACCTACACTCAACCTTTCAGGAACAGCTCATTCCCCTCCGCCATCAGATTTTTGAATGGTGCATGAACACTACCTCATTATTCCTCTTTTGCACTATTATTTACTTTTGTAAGTTATAGTCATGTCTTGCACTGTACTGCTGCTGCAAAACAACAAATTTCACGACATGTCCATGATAATAAATTTGATTCTGATTCAAATAAAAACTCCTGATCTTCAATAGTATAGAGCTTAAAGAACATTTACTAGCAAGATCAAGAAAACAGCATTTTTAAATTGACCTTTTCTTTCAACTGTCACTCACAAATATATTAATTTGCAGAGTTGGAAACTACAGATGTGCAGAGATCTAGTCTAGAAATTGGCTACAAAGTCCATGAAAAAATTGAAAACTTTGCTTCTGTTATGAAAGTTAGTATTTTCTTTTGACTCCTAAATAGCATTAAGTTAATCGAATTTAATTATCATTTTGCAGCAATGTAAGCACACAGTGCAAAATTGCACCAACTAGCTTTGCTCATAGCATACATTTATATAATGCCTTTATATAGAACATGATGCTTCAGTGTGTAATTAGACATGAACTAGCAGACATAGACGATTGGGTGGTTTTGAAAACCCCTAGTGGCTATTCTTTTTAACTGTTAGAAGCTAATCTGAATTCATTTGACTGGAAGTTCATGAAAATTTCTGACCTGTTCATTCTGAACACTTTGAAACTTTTGATTTCATTGACAAAGATTAAACAATAAAAAAAAGTAATATTATGTGCATTGTTTCTTGACCATAATCTGAGGTGGTAAGTGGTATTTGGGGAAACTAACCTATTGGTCAAAATTTGAAGGGAGAGGCAATTCCCAACCATAATTGATGTGACATTGTCTAAGCTCCTTATTTTATAACCACTCAGGCTATTTCTGCTGTTGCTTTGACCAATTTGATGCTGATGAATAAACCTAATGTGCAGTACTAGAGTTGGTTCCATATTCCTCTGTTAACTTTTCCCTGCTCTACAGAAATGCCTGTGAGTCCTTTAGATTCCATCCAATTTTTAAGAGCACTGATGTAGCCCAAGGGTAATTTGCCCCTCCTGTATTTCAATATTCGAAGTGGCAGGCTTCCAGTCCAACTCCCTGCATTGGGAGAATGGGCATGTGTTGGTAGGGAGTGGTTGGGTGGCAGAATGGGGAGATTGCACACTGATTTACAGAAGCTCCAGATATTTTTTCATTCTGCAGCTGGAAAGATGGCCTTCCAACCTGATAATGTCACTGCTGAGTCTTGAGCCAACTGCACATGTGCTTGGTGTTTTGTTATTAGTGTGAGAGTTTTTACCATTTTGAGAATAACTTTCTCGAAGTGACTGGTTCAAAGTCTTGTGCCCTATTGTATTCTTTTCCTCCTAGTATATAACATTTACTTAACAGCAATAAAGTGTGCTGACATCTAACCTGTCACTTTTTAGTTACTGTTTTTAGGTTTAAAAATGGTATGTTCATTTGGATTGCAAATTATGCAATTATTCTGTGACCAACTTCAGACAGCTGCTGATCTGTGATGGAAATGAGGGGAAGTTGTGCAGCTGTACATAAAAACTGCAAAACACTTGGAGGTGCAGACTAGTGAGATTAGCAGCTCTAAAGCTTTCCTGTGGCTTTCACTCAGGGTGCAGTGTTCTAAATTATCCATCGTCAGGTCTCAAGGCTCTGACTAGGAATCCAGATACTCTGTTCAGATTAGAATGCTTAAGTTTTAAGTTCTTCCTTTTCAAATCTGCCAAGTATTAAACTCCATTTACTGACCTTGATCCTGCTCCCTTAGACAAACTCTCAAGTTACGTAGTCCCAAATTTACTCTAATTGAGCCCATTCTTTGCTTCAAAATTTCACTGTAGAGTGTGTCCAGAGTTTGAGATTTCAATACACTGTCACACTAAATTGTTTTGGATTATTACACATTAATATTCTATTGATTTAATGTTGTGCAAGTTGATCCCAGAACAGTTGCCAGGGTAGTAATACGCAGTGCAGTGGATACAGATTTGTCTGGTTGCTAAGCTTGCAAAGTAATTTGATCTTTGTATGACATTTATGAATTGTTTAGTTCCTAATACTGCTTGTTGCAACTTGCAGCTTTACATTGATCAATGCCTTTTGGAAACAAGGTTTTATGGCAATTTTTTAATGACATACATTGCACATGACATTTTGGAACACTTTTGCAGTTCTCATTTCCAATCTGCTACACTGACATTTGGTGTAAATGTGAGAAACATTTTATTGGTCAATGCATCTAAGAATTTTCTTAAATACCAAGTTCATTTGTTACACAAGATAAACAAAGGGTCAGCTGTTTTTCACTTGCGCTGTGGTTTTAATAATTCATTGCCTTATTTTGTCCAAAGATTGTGTGATTGGCTAGTTGATATGTTACAGTTCATTGGGGTGGATATTTATTAATCACATGTATATCGAAACACAGAGAAATGCATCTTTTTGTGTTACTGAGAATGTGCTGGGGGCAGCCCGCAAGTTGAATATCTCCCACAGTCTGTTATTAGTGGTCATATTTTCTCTGTGCTGCTTATTACTTTATTTTCCAGAGTTCATACAGCATGGAAACTGGCCCTTTGCCCAACTGGCCCATGCTGACCAAGATTCTTGTATTCCTTTTCTTCAAAAGAATGTAGTAAATTTAAAGAATATAGTAAATTTAGAGAGAGAAATAAATGTAGCAGGATTTGGGAAGAGGAAAAGAGCAATATGTATTCAGGTATTGAAATTGGTACTGTTCAGCTGCAATCGAAGAGTTAAAACTGCAAATAATACCCATATACCACAAGTTAAAATTTGCTCATGGCAAAGCGAAGTGTTATTCCATTGACTTAGAATGGAAGAATGAACAGTTATGGTAATAATTGCATGCATAGTTCTATATCAGAACATTTAAGAAGTTTAAATTATACCCTAATAAATTCTTCAATGTGTTCTGCAACCACAGTTGGTACTTGCACTCTGCATAGAACCTCTGTTCAGGCAAAAACTGAATGAGTGAAGTCATTGTTATATATAAATTGAGGTTTTCAAATGTAGCATGAAAATCACCACTCAGTGCATGCAGATGTTTCATTCTAGAAAAGTTCCTGGGTATGCCACACAAGTGCTGAGTAATTGAAGTAGAGGTTTAAAAGCAGTTTGCTGTGTGGAAATGCAGCAAAACTAAGTCGAAGACCCTTAAGGATAGCCCACCTATTTTAAGGAAAGGCTGTTTTATAAAAGCTGTAAAGTAAGGGACTGTGAAGATCAAAATTAAACTTTGAGAAAGGCACTGAGAAGTTGAGCATCTGCTTCCTCAAATCAGATAGAGAATTTTTTTTCTGTCTGCAAGAGCAGTCTTTGGGATTCACCGTTGCATCAGTTAGAATAGTACTTGTGTTCAAATCAAGGCCTTTGTTCTGATTCTGGGTTTGGGAATTTTTGTGATGCTAGATGTCTGTCTTGATGTTATCTGTTCTGTTTTACGAATGTGTATGATGGGCGTTTCCTTAGTTCCAGTGGACATTTGATTCCAAATCTGCATACTCAGTTGATGAATAGATGTGAATGGAACATAAAGCTAATGATAATGCAAACAAATTAAACATGGTCATGAATTATCTTTCTCCTAATTTGCAGCAGATGTTATGCATGATGAAGTGAGTTTATGCTAGCATAATCAGATTTGTAATATCAAATGATAATTCAAATTCAGACACAATGAATATTGTGAGGTGATACAAAACTGAGTTCTTATCCTCTTATTGCAGTTCTCTAGTTATGGCTATACCCTCTTCCCCAATCATTTTCAATGAAAGTTAGTCTCAGCCACTTGTTTTTTTCACTGGTCGAAGGTTTACAGGCATTTGTTTACCAGTTGCTGGTCTTATTACTTATTGGCAAATGTTAAGTGTTGGATTTGTGGATAAACCACATTCATTCCGTGAAATTTGTCATTGCACAAAGAACATTTTTTTTAAAAGTAAGTAACATTGGGTTTGTATTACTATGTGGTGTTCAGTTAGTCATAGTTGTACACAGCAGAGAATCAGGGCCATTGGCCCACTGCGTCTGTGCTGACCATCATGCTTATCTTTACTAATCCCAATTGCCTGCATTAGTTCCATATTCTTCTATGCCTTGGTTGTTGAAGTAGCTATCCAGATGCCTCTTAAATGTTACTGTGCCTGACTCCACCTCATTTGGGATACCAACTACTCTTTTTGTATGAAAAATTTACCCCTCAGATCCCCTTTAAACCTTCTCCCTCTCACCTTAAACCTATGCCCTCTAGTTTAGATACTCCTGTGGAAAACAGACTCTGGCCATCTACTGTTCTATGGCTCTCATCGTTTTGTATGTCCTGCTCTGGTTTAAATTCTCAGAAAGCATCACTTCACTTGTCTGAGTTATATTCCATCTGCCATTCCCTTGACCACTTTCCCAATTGATCTTTATCCTGTTGTGACTTTAGACAACTTTCACTGTCCACTATACCACCAATTTTGGTGTCATCTGCAAATGTAGTAATCATGCCACCTTCATTCTCATCCAAATTGTTAATGTACATGAACAGAGGACTCATTACCAATCACTGCGGCACACCACTGGTCAAAGGCCTCCAATCTGTGGTCCCTTGAGCCTGCCCTGCCATTCGTATGATCCCAGTTGATTTTTGCTGGCCTCAACTCTTCTATGCCAGTCCCCCAGAACCGTCAGTTCCTCCATCTTTCAAATATTTGTCCATCTCCACCTTAAATATATCTAATGATCTGGCTTCCACCATCCTTGGGCAGAGAATTCCAGAGATTAACTCTCTCTGCGAGAAGAAATTTCTAAGCATCAAGGTTTTTAAATGATCAGCCCCTCATTTTCTAGCTATGTCCCCTTGTTTGTAGCTCACCCTGTCAAACCCCCTTGTATGTTAGAAAAGGTCACCCCTCATTATTCTTGACTCCAAGGAATACAGACCCAAACTGTCTAGCCTTTCAATAGGACAACCCCTTCATCCCAGGAATTAGCCTGGTGAATCTCCTGCAGACTGCTTCCAATGCTACTATATCCCTTGTTAGGTAACTGTGCACACTATTCCAGGTGTGGCCTCACCAACACCCCGCACAACTATAACAAAACCTCTTATTCTTAAACTCCAAACCATTTACAATAAAAGCTAACATGCTGTTCTCCTTCTAAACTACTTGTTGGACCTCCCTGCTAACTTTTTGTGATTTATGTACTAGAATACCTAGATCCCTCTGAACTTCACTCATTTGCAGTCTCTTTCCATTTAGATAATCTGCCTTTTAAAGAAATGTGCTGCAACGTTATTGGAAACAGTATAACTGGTTAGTTTTTTAACATCTACAAATGAAATTCTTGTTAAGGGGTCTAAATACAAACCATTATGCCCTTAAGTTAAATATCTCTCATGGTGCTTTTCTGTATTCATTTTCTTGATGGAGCCAACATGGGCACAGCAACTGACGATTATTGTTTTATTAAGAAAGGAGTTAGTGGCCTTTGACATTAGATCTAGCTCGTCGGTCTTGGGGGAAAAATAATGTAACTGAGATGCATGGAACCAGAATGCTGTTATGAAATGTTTTTGTGCAAACAATGAGCCAAATTCAGAAATATGCATGTGAATATTTTGGATGTAGAAATCACATTGTTTAGTAATGTAACTGAAATGTTGCTGATTCTTTGGCAGATTTGATGGTAGATAGTCCAAATGTCACCTTTGTTTTTGCCATCTCGGAAAATGATGTTATAGCCTTCTAATGAATCTGATTTAATGCTAACCAGCCAGACTTGTTTGAACGTAATATTGGAAGATGTTTTCAAGAGCTACAAGGCCACTTGTATTTCCAGAGTATAATTTATTTCAATGTTAATATTTTTTAAATGAAGTTTTGTTTATTTAGCAGTCTTCAATCCTAATAACATAATGGACCATTTATTCCATAATTGTGTTTGCAGCAAAATAGAATGGATACCTTAAAAGCAAAAACTAGATTAAATAGTCAAACACCTCATGACTGTCATATTTACATTAATTTGTTGATGGCAGCGACGTTACCACTATTGACTGTCTGAATGAGAGTTTGACATTGGCTTTTGTTGGTTTGTTGAATAACACTGAATTCACTCTATTCTTGGCATATTGTCAAAGATCTATGACATGGTGTTAAATGGAGTGTGGATGCTGGCTGTGGAAAGTGAACCATAGTTTATGTAATATCTAATGCAGTTACTTGTAATTTTGTATGAAGGACAGCTGTAAATATTCAGAGGCTGATTTTTTTTATAATGTTGTTCAGTTTGCCATGCTTAACCTAAAGTCTATGGTGAGTTGTCCTACCTCTTGATTAAACTGTTAAATATTTCTGCAAATAATTGCTTTGAAATCCTGTTTGTAGAATGAGAAATTTCAGTATCATTAGTTCTGGAAAAAAATTGCATTCAAGTGCAATTGAAGATTTAAGATTTTTTTTAGTTTAGTTTTAAATTTGTGACTGTTCTTCCAAATCTATGGTCACAGCCTGAATTCAGGGGTTTGGGTAACGATGCACTCGGCTGGTAGGTTTCCTTTTCATGCTCCAATGAGCAGGCATCTGGCTGCTGGTTTGTTTCAGCACAGTGACCCATCCTGTAGGAAGTTAGCACTCAGTCACTGAGTGTGACTGGGAACATAGAACTCCAAAAATTTTATTTTCCTCCTCTCTCAAGCTTGAAGCTTTGCTGTTTTGGAGCTGTTGTGGAGCTTCTGCAGGATACTAATTCATAGTTTACTGAAACTCTTTTGAGGCACACAACAGACCTTTGTACTTTGGACACTGACGTTATACAGTGGGCCCAGTTCAGCAGTGTGTCAGAAGTTAGATCTGTAACTTTAAAAGCCATTTTGAAGACCAGATACATTTTTTTAAAGCAATCTGTCTTTGGCAGTATTTCGACGTTTCCACAGTTTTCTTTCAAAGAAGCCAGCAATTCCTTTCTGTTTAATAATACCATAAGCTTTCCCACAACAGTCCAGCTGAGGAATTTATAAGATAATATCAAGAGTAGCAATGACTAAAGCAGGCATGTTGGATCTCGCTCATTCATTTTGAGAACTGTGGCTTTGGGCAACATGCTTGTCTTCTGTGGGAGTGTTCAGAGTGAAAGTAGGTAAAATCGGTGCTGAGCTCTATCTTTAAGGCCTTATGGAAAAATAAAAACTTTGAAAAGTACAGCACAGGAACAGGCCCTTTGGCCCACCATGTCTGTACCAACCATGATGCCAAATTAAACTAATGCCATCTGTCTGCACATGGTCTGTATCCCTTCATTCTCTGCTTCACCCCACCCCACAGCACATTCCAGGCACATAACCACTTTAGGAGAAACTCGCCTCGCAAATCTTTTAAGCTTTCCCCCTCTCACCTTAAAGCTACATCTTCTAGTATTTGAGGTTTCCACCCCAGGAAAAAGACACCATCTACCTTATCTATGCCTCTCATAACTTTGTATACTTCTGTCAGGTCACAACTCAGCCCCTGACCCTCCAGAGAAAATAATACAAGTTTGTCCAACCTCTTATTGCTAATGCTCGCTAATTCTGGTGAACCTGCACCCTCTCCAAAGCTGCTACATCCTTGCTATAATGCAGTGACCAGAACTGCATGCACAATTCCAAATGTAGCCTAACCAAAGTTTTATACAGCTGCAACGTGACTTGTCAACTTTGCTCAGTGCCCTGACGATGAAGGGCAAGTATGCTATGCACTGCCTTTACCACTCTATCTACTTGTGCTACTTTCAGGGAGCTGTGGACTTGCATCCTAAGCTCGCTCTGTATATAACTGCTCTGACCATTTACTGCATACATTTTCTCTTGCATTTGACCTTCCAAACCTGTCTGGCTTAAACTCCATCTGCCATTTCTCTGCCCAAGATTTATATCCTGCTGTGTCCTTTGACAACCACCTTCGCTATCTGCAACTCATCCAGTACCTTGCCCTCATCATCTTCATCACTTCCTCAAAAAAAATCCATCAGATTGATTGACAGGACTTCCCCTGCACAAAGCTAAGTTGACTGTCCCTAATAAGCATATGCTTTTTCTCAGGTGCGAGTAAATTGTCCCTCAGAATCTTCAAAAATTTCCCTACTGTTAATGTAAGGCTCATGTTCTCCAGTCATGTGCCTTGCCTGTGGCTAAAGAGATGCAAAGACCTCATCAAGGCCCCTGCAATCTCTTCCCTTCCCTCAGTATCATGGGATAGGTCTCATCAAGCTCTAGGGACTTATCAACCTTAATGTTTTTCAAGATAGCCAATGCCACCACCTCAATATTGACATTTCCTAGAATATCAGCATGACCCTGCCTAGTCTTGCCGTCATTCATGTCTTTGAATACTGATGCAAAGTACTCATCAATGACCTTGCCCAATTCCTCCGGCTCCAGGAATGCCCTTTCCCTAGCTACTAATACACATATAAAATGCCTTGATTTCTCTTAATCCCACTTGCTAAGGACATTTCATGGCCCCTTTTAGCCCTCCTAATTTCTGTTATTTCCTGTTTCCTTCAAGAGCATTGTCTGATTTCAGCTTCCTAAGCCTTGCATATGCTTCCTCTTTCTTTCTGACTGAACTCAAAATATCTGTTCCTGAACTTAAATTAACTGGCCTTGTATTTTTTTTTAAATCCTATGTGTCAGATGTGGATTTAACTTCATAACTGTCCCCAATCTACTTCAGTTCCTGCCTAATACTGTTGGAGTTAGCCTTCCCCCAATTTTATATTTTCACCTGAAGACCAGTCTTATCCTTGTCCATAACAATCTTAAGACTTATGGAATTATGGCCACTGTTTCCAAAGCACCGCTCTGAATGTTGGATCACCTGGCCAGGTTCATTCTGTAGTATAAGATCTAGTTGCATACCTAGTTATCTTCAAGAAACCCTCCAGGATGAACATAAAAAATTCTTCCCCATTAAAGCCCTGGCTCTATAGTCGTCCAAGTCAGTGTTGGGAAGTGACAATCACTCACCACAATAACCCTTTCCATGATCTGCTTGCATGTTTCTCTAGCTCCTGTTGGCTATTGGGAGGCCTGTAGTATAACCCCCGTCACAGTGATTGCACCTTTCTTGTTCTTGAGTTCCCATAGAGTCTCGCTGGATGATCCCTCCAAGATGTCCTCTCTTGGTGTAGTAATGACATTCTCCTTAATCAGTAATGCAACTCCCCCATCTCTTTTACATCCCTCTGTAATATCTAAAACCCCTCTATTCTGGAATGTTAGGTTGCCAGTTTTGCCCTTCAACCAAGTTTCTTTAATGGCTGTTGAACTAATCCAGTCTCTAAGCTCCTCTGCCTTAACTGTTCTAATCATTGCAAAGACTAGAACACTGTAGTACTTAACTGCACTTTAGTCCATATTTTGTTTTGTATTTTCACACTTGGGCATAGTTTTGCCTATTTTCTCTTTATGAATGTGCCCATTACAATTCGATGCATGCATCCATTTTGAAGAAAACGCTTCCTCCAAAAATTATTGCAATATTAATAGGTTTGTATGGGTTATACAGCATTGATAGAGATGTATAAAATTACAAGTTGCATAGGTGGTCAGACTCTTCTTCCCGTGGTAGGGAAGAGCAAAAACAGCATGTATTTAGGATGAGAGGCAGAAGTTTTAAAGGGGATCTGAGGGCAAAGTTTTTGTTTTGCATAAGTAAGTGGTTGATATCTGGAATTCATCGCCAGAGGTGGTGGTGGAGTCTGAGGCAACCACTGCCTATGAGACATATTGGGCACTGGAATAGACTAGGCTTGGAAGGATACCCATATCGTGTGGGCAAATAAGATTGGTGTAGATGGGCAAAGAGGTTGGCATGGGAGTGGTGGGCCTTCTGTGGTTTATTTTTTTTCAATTATTTTACATTTTATTTTACATTGTGGTAACAGGCCCTTCCGGCCCAGCGAGTCCACGCCGCCCATTTTAAACCCATATTAACCTACCCGTACGTCTTTTGGAACGTGTTTGTCGTGCGAATAAGACTTGTAAAGTGGTTTGGAGCACATTTGGAATTAGCTTGATGTTCTTTTGAGCACTGCTGAAATTAGGCAGTGTTTTATCCTTGGGTGGGTAACAAATGTGTAATACAACATCTGTTTCTGTTTCTATTTTGAGCAATGTTGGTTACTTAGTAAAGCAGAGAGCATTAAGCATTCAGTATTTGTTGGTTTTGGCTGTTGAAAATGTGTATTTTCATTGGTTTGGGCTTCTAATGTTCATGATACTTTAAAAATTGCTGTTGATGTAAGTTGGAAGCCATGATTTAGCACGATGTCAAAGTAGTCTCCAATTTATTGTTAGCACACTAAATCAAGCCAAAGCTATGTGTATTGGGCAGATTGACTAAATCTCTGTTATTTTGGTTGATGTATGAAGTTCATTGGGTCAGATTTTGCAGTGAAATGGTCACTTTTGCAATGAAATATAAAATCCGAGAAGTTGCTGTCTGTGATTCCCAGCTCCAAGGGGCACAATTTTGTAACCTTCATCAGTAAAATCCTCAATTTGTTGTAAATTAAGGTATTTACCAACTTTTTATTGTAAAATAACTTGAAAATATTAGTTGCTGTAGATGGTGCCAGTTGGCTTTAATGGCATACAATGTGATTACGTGCTGCTTAGCAATCTCTGGTCTTAACCAGTATTTATGTGGATTGATGGTAATTCCCTTAATTTTTTAAAGCATTTGTAAATCAGCTTCCACATTGCGTGAATGTTCGTCTTTATTTTGTGCACCGTGACATGTTTTAAAATAGCTAAAAATTGTGCATTTTACTTCTGATTTGATTTCTTTGCTCAGATCATTACTCTTGCTGCACAGAAGGTTCCCTTGCCTGGAAAGTGCTGGAACAGTGCAGCTTCATTCCACAAAGGCACGGCTGGATATTTGTAGTCTGTTTTTAATCTTTACTGAATGCCTTCTTTGACTGCAAAATTCAGGGCATTGTGTGTTAATTTCAACTGTAGATTAATATGCTGCCACCTATGCTGTAGTACCCAGTTCTATTTTGGAAGAGGAAGTATTTTATTTAACTTTGCAGTCACCAGCATGTGCTTGTTAGTTCACTTACTTCGCTTCCATTGAAAATTATCACTCTCAATGCATATAAATTCAGATATCGGTCCTACCCAGTTTACAGATGCTTGACTTGTGTACAGTCCACTCATCTGAATGAGCATTTGGGAGACTGGTGAGCTGGATTTGCCAGTTCTTGACACTAACTGGAATTTTACCACATCAAACCCAGGAAGAATACATTCTAGTTAACACATTGATGTCCATTTTGCAAATCCTATCTTGAACCATCCAGGCCAGCAGCAATATCCATTTTAAAACTCAATAGCATTCAAAACCTTGTCTGCAGTAAAATCTTAAGAGTATCATTATTAGCTCAAGTTGGGCTCAGGCTAAATTGTTAATACCGGTTTTATTATTAAGAATGACCAAATCAGATGCTTCTCCAGATTATCTATTTCTGTGGGACAACACACCTTTGCGGGCATCTACCATGTGGGAACTCAGTTCATAGCTGTATTTCTGACTTGCAATAGAACTCTGCTGTAACCGGGGGTGGGTGGGGGGGGGAAACCTATAATGCTATTGACGGCAACATACAGGATTGGAAAATTATGTAGTCCATTGACTTATCGCCTAGTCTAATTGCATTCAGCCACTTTCAGTTATTTATTATGTCCACATTGTCTCTGGGAAGTGGGAAGAGATTGGGAGGGATGATTAAGAACAAATTGGAAAGAGGTTTTGAAGAAATTTTGAATTCTTGAGAACTGCATAGATCCTTAAGACCAAAGGATCTGGGCCACCATCTTTGGAGTCAGTGATGCGTATTACTCATTGGACTAGGTTTGCAAAAGTAAGAAAATGCTTTATTTTACTGAACAGGGCATTACACATGACACAGATTTTTGCAAAAGCTGAATATCTGAAATAAATGTTGGAAATACCTGTAGTATCTGTGGAGTACGATGTACATTTTAGTGGCCGCTTGCACCTTATGCATATGAAGTAGTACAAAATTGATTTTATCAGAATTTTTAACGTAGTTGACTCTTCCTTGCCGCTTCAGTTCAGGAGCAGTTGGGCTCATCAATAAATGCTGACATTGCTAGTGACGTCTATCCTTTGAATAAATAAAAAAAGTAGTCTTCTATGTGCATTTTTACGGTCATCTAAATGCTCCATAACAGTTGTATTTCAGTTGGCAGTGATGTTTATTCATTTGTACCTTATTCTTGATAATGTTACAAGTCAATAACCTGAAACACTCGTTGTTTGTCTCTACAGATTGCCTGACATGATTATTATGAGCATTTGATTTTTTTTATGCTTGAGTGTTTGATTGACAGGTCTATGCATTTATTGGCCATTTTATGCAAAATGTATTATTGTAGGATAATTTTCCTGAATCTTAATGTTAAAGCAATTTAATTGTTTTCTGCATCTGCTTTTGGTTCAAATTATCCTACTTTTAATGTTAATTGCATTGAAAAACATTCGCTTAGCCATGAAATTTGAGTGACCAATTGGATTTCGCTTTTATTTATGCACATGGAATAATGGTTAATACACTTGTATTTTCAGAATTTAACTGTAAATTATCCTTTCCAAATTGATTTGCATGTTTTGTGACATCAATTTAAAAATGACATGCAAAATATTCTGATATTCTAAGTTGTCCTTGAAACTCCTCTGGGTTGGCTCCTTTCTGGTTGTTCTTGTTACTTTCTCATACTAGTCTTCACTGAAGTAATCCAGCTTGGCTGAGATCAAGAACCTGACGTGGCATCTGCTTCGCATGGTGCACTTACTGCAGTGGGTATCAGGGGGACCTGAATACACATAACCCCTGTGTTACAGCAGCTTGGGTAATGGAAATTAGCCCTTATAGAATTCACAAATCATGTTGTGGGGGTGGGGGGGGGGGGTGTCTGTGGAGAGGTGGAGAACCATAGTATTTTTGTTTTCAGCTTTTTTTTGTTGACATGTGCGTAGATGATGTGACTTTGCATTTACAGAAAATTGTAATGTGGATGGTTTTCTAGGATTATTCTGCCCACCCCCAAATGCCCCTGTCACCTGTACATATTTCCATCTACATTACTACATTAAGGCACTGCGGGGGGGGGGGGGGAGAAGAAGTAATGTTCTAAAACAACCACCTTGTTATTTTAACTGAAGTACTGGCAGTCATTATCAGGATTGATACAAAGGACATTTTGCCTAAATGCAATGTGACCATGTTTTCCCACAAACATTTTTGTCATTTAATACCTCCAAGAACTGATGTGACAGTCAAAGATATAGCATACAAACAGGCTCTTCGACCCACCAAGTCCATGCTGAGCATCGCGCACTCATTTTTAAATTAATCCTACCATTATATTCTCCCCAGTTAGACACTTGAGGCAATTTACAGTGGCTAATTAACCTACCAACCTGCACAATTTTGGGATGTTTTCCCCTCTGGAGGAAAGCCAAACTGTCATTGGGAGAGTGGGCAATCTCCACGCAGTATAGGAAGTCAGGATCAAACCTGGGTCACTGGAACTGTGTGGTAGCAATGTTGCGTTGTGATTGACAAAAATGTTCTTTTCAATGTTTGTTCCTTTTGTATCTTACTATTCCAGACAATTAACTGTTTATAGTCAATTTACAGCTATAACTAATTCTAACATCCTTAAGTATCTGAAGAATTTCCTCATTAACTATTGATTTTATTTACATAGATCCTGTGTGGACAGTAATGACATCACGCTTCCGGTTGCCAGCTGGCAGGACTTACAATGTACGAGCATCTGAACTGGCTAGGGATAGACAACACACAGAAGTGGTGTGCAACGTACTTCTTCTGGATAACACTGTTCAAGCTTTCAAAGTTAATGTAAGTTGATGATTTTTTCTGAATTTGAAGCAGTTTTTTTTAATTGGCTTCCATTCAATAACTTTGGCGTACCTGCAGGAGGTTGATGAATGTTGAGGTGAGGGACTAAACAAATGGCAGTGCAGTGACTGGGTGAGTGTGCATTTTGTTCCCTTGTCTGATGTAATGTGATAAGTGTGCAGGGTGTTTGCTGTCTACTTCAGAATAGTGAGAAAGATTGCATAAAACTGCAGTTCACTGTCCAGTTTTGTTTTTGTTCTGGTACAGAACAAAAAAAAAGCATCAGATCCCACAGAGGTGTAGAGTTTGAGTACATGATCTCATTGCATGACAGTAGATTCTAGGGGTCATTTGGCTTTCTCCTGCTCAGAGTTGTGCTTGTACTTTAAAAGTGCTTCTGTGGAAGAAAATCAAGTCCATTTTGCTAGTTACGCTATTTGGATGCAGTATTTCAATTTTAGGGAATGACATTTTTGAAGTTGGCAGAAGACAACACTGTATAGAGAAATACCGTAGTCTATAGCAGTTATACCACCTTCAGTTGGAAGGCAATAATGAGAACAGGGGAATATTTCCTTTTCATTTTTGAAACTGGTGTAGTTTTTAGCAATAAAAATAAATGTGTAGCTAATTAACTTAATGGTGCATCTATTCCTTGAAGATTACATATGCTGATGAAGTCATTGTGCAGTGAGCAGTTTTGACTAAAGAGTAGATAGGTTTTCCCGTATCATCATCCTCCCATCATCAGTTAACATATGTCAGAGGAGACACGAGACTATAGAGGCTGGAATCTGGAGCAACAAACAATCTGCTGGAGGAACTCAGCAGCTCAAGCAACATCTGTGGGAGGGAAGGAATGGTTGATGCTGTGGGTTCAAACCCTGCATCGGGACTGCATCTGCATATGTCAGAACCTCAGTGCTGTGGCCTGGAAGGCTGTAAGGTTTTCACCTTCAATGTAGTGTTTTAGTATGATCAAAATAGTTTACACTCCCATCAGGAGGTTTGCAGTTTTAATTTTAAATTTTCCCATTTAATTAAGTATTGTAAAGGCTAGAACACTGAAAGGTATTTTGTTACCACTTTTCAAAATTCATTTCCATCATCACTGCTTGTTGCTTTTATTTCCATTGCTGCTGCATTTTTTCAACAGTAATTGGCTACTAATATAGTTATCCCTTGTATCAGAAAAGGCTTATCATTTGAACAAAGGTTGTGGGAACATTTTTGTTCATTGCTGGTGAGGGAAGACAGTTGTCATAATGGAAGGAAAATGGGGAGTCTGGAAATAAGGTACTCTTGTCTTTAAACACTATTGTTCTTGACAAAATTGCATAATCATTCAAGAAGCCCAAACTTCAATGGTGCACCTCTGACCATGTAGACATCATGGCCAAGAAAGCTCGCCAGCACCTCTACTTCCTCAGGAGGCTAAAGAAATTTGGTATGTCCACTTTGACACTGACCAACTTCTATCGATGCACCATAGAAGGCATCCTATCTGGATGCATCATGGCTTGGTATGGCAACTGCTCTGCCCAGGACTGCAAGAAACTGCAGAGCTGTGGACACAGCTCAGCACATCACAGAAACCAGCCTCCCCTCCATGGACTCTGTCTATACTTCTCGCTGACTCGATAAAGCAGCCAACATAATCAAAGCCCCACCCACCAAGGACGTTCTCTCTTCTCCTCCCCTTCTTCCCACCCTCTCCGCGCCCCCCTGTCCCAGAAGATACAAAAGCCTGAAAGAACGTACCACCAGGCTCAAGGACAGCTTCTATCCCACTGGTATAGGACTATTGAACAGTTCCCTAGTACGATAAGATGGACTCTTGACCTCTCAATCTACCTCATTATAACCTTACACCTTATTGTCTACCTGCACTGTACTTTCTCTGTAGCTGTGACACTTTACTTTGCATTCTGTATTGTTTTTACTCTACTACCTCAATGCACTATGTAATGAATTGATCTGTATGAATGGTATGCAAGACAAGTTTTTCACTGTATCTCAGTACAAGTAACAATAATAAACCAATTCCAATTCTTAAGAAGAATTTGTGTGGTTCAGAAACCTCATGCATTTTCTTTGGTTCATTATTTTCTTCACAAAGAAACCTTTCAACTGAGTTTTTGCCTTGTCTCTGGGTTGCTTTCAAGAAAAATACAAGTTGCCTTGGATTCCATTCTGATGCAAGTGCTTTAAGATGTGGTACTGAACTTGGAAAATATTAAGCTTGTAGTAGGCAATGACCATTGATGCATCTGGAAAAAAATTTTCTGTGAGTGAGTGTAGTATTAAAAGTTGCACCTCATCTTCCTAGTACTTCGGTATTGAATTTTTTTGTTCCACTGTATCCACTGTTAATACCACAATTACAGCCCCTCTACCAAACTGCATTAACCTAACATTTTTTTGTCATTTTCAATTTTACATATCGAACTATTCAGACAAGGAAAGACTCAGTTTAGAGTATTATCTTGATATAAACTCTTCTATTCTGATATTGGGCATTCTATAGTTAACCTAAAACCAGAAGGGCAGGCAGGTGTAATAGATCAGTGTTCTTATTCCAGGTCATGGTACGGCAGCTTCTGCTTGTATAAAAAAAATTGTGCAGACTTTAAGTGTATCCAAGTAAGATACCTATGATGTGCCCATACTTGAATTTATTGCTCAAGATGGAACTTGACCAGTAAACACTCGATTAGTGGAGCTGTCTCCCTGTAAGAAATCAATGTTTTCAAATGAGAAAAGAAACACACTATTTGGATAATGTATCAAGAAAGGAGAGACTTTGGCTGGTGTAAATGTACCATTGTTCCGGTCCTGAACACAATACTCCGGTCAGGCAGGATCCCTATGGTTAATGTTTCCGATCTGTGACCTTTCATCAAAGGGGAATATTATTAACAATAATGGTGAGGAAAGAGAAAGAACAAACAGCAAGGGCTGTGAAAGGGGTAAGAGAAATAACTAAAGGTTGATAATGTAATGTGAAAGGGGGAGGAGAAATAAAAGGTTAACAATGTAATATGAAATGTGAAACTGGGGCAAGTACAGAAACAAAGGTTGATCCAGAAGCAAGAGAAATGGGAGCAGAATTAGTACCTTCAGTAGGACTGTAGTAGTTCAAGAAGATGACATGATCATTTCAATTGTAGTTAATGATGGGTGCTGTTCTTGAAGGCAAGGTCCAGATCTCTCAAAAAACTTCAGAAAGGATAATCTGAAATGATGAAGTCCCTGTTGTAGAGGGGGATAATGTAGATAGTAGCAAGTGGCAAGAATGAAGGTTTAAAAAGAGAGAAGTCATAATTTAGGTGTGTTAAGTATACTATCAGAATATATAAGGCATTAATTCTGGAAGATGGATGGCACACTTGTGCTATAGGTTGTGCAGCTGTGCCACAACTTCAGCCTCTGATTTTGACTTCCAGTGCTGGCTGTATAGAGTTTGCACATTCTCCTTGTGACTGTGTGGGTTTCCCCTGGGTTTTGGTTTCCTCTCACAGCTCAAAGACTGCTAGGTTAATTGGTTATTGTAAATTGCTTCAAGTGCAGTTTGGAGAATCGGAGTTTTGAGAGAATAGGTAACGGAAATAATTTGGGGAATGGAATTAATCTGTAGTTAACATAGACTTAACAGGCTCAGTGGTTACCCTCTCCACCATTAGGATAAATGGAAAATATGAAAAACCAAAGTCTAAAGTTCAATCTCAGGTTCCCACCTGTTTTAAGAAGACCACTGTCATCTTGGTGCTGAAGAAAAGCAAGATAACATGCTTCAATGACTACCGACCAGTGGCTCTGACATCCACCATCGTGAAGTGCTTTGAGAGGTTGGTCATGGCATGCATCAACTGTAGCCTCCCAGACAATCTGGACCCACTGCAATTTTCCTGTCGCCGAAACAGGTCTACAGCGGATGCCATCTCCCTGGCCCTACACTCAGCTCCTGAGCATCTGTACAATAAAGACACCTATGTTAGACTATTGTTTATTGAGTACAGCTTTGCCTTCAATACAATAACCCCAAGCAAGCTTGTCACCAAACTCTGAGACCTAGAACTCAACACCCCCCTCTGTAACTGGATCCTTGACTTTCTAACAAACAGACCGCAATCAATGAGGATAGGCAGCAATACCTCTGGCACGATTATTCTCAACACTGGTGCCCCACAAGGCTGCGTCCTCAGCCATCTACTCTACTCCCTATACACTCATGACTGTGTGGCCAGATTCTGCTCTAACTCCATCTACAAGTTTGCAGATGATTCCAACGTTGCAGGCTGTATCTCAAGCAGTGATAAGTCGGAATACAGGAAGGAGATAGAGAGCTTAGTGGAATGGTGTAATGACAACCTTTCCCTCAATGTCAGCAAAACAAAAGAGCTGGTCATTGACTTCAGGAAAGGGGGCGGTGTACATGCATCTATCTACATCAATGGTGCTGAGGTCGAGAGGATTGAGAGCTTCAAGTTCCTGGGAGTGAACATCACCAACAGCCTGTCCTAGTCAAATCACGTAGATGCCACGGCCAAAAAGCTCACCAGCACCTCTACTTCCTCAGGAGGCTAAAGAAATTTTGTTTGTCCCCTTTGATTCTCACCAACTTCTATCGATGCACCATAGAAAGCATCCTATCTGGATGCACCACGGCTTGGTACGGCAACTGCTCTGCCCAGGACTGCAAGAAACTGCATTGTGGATGCGGCCCAGCGCATCATGGACACCAGCCTCCCCTCCTTGGACTCTGTCTTTACCTCTCGTTGTCTTGGTGAAGCAGCTAGCATAATCAAAGACCTCACCCACCCGGGACATTCTCTCTTCTCTCCTCTTCCATCAGGTAGAAGATACAGGAGCCTGAGGGCACGTACCAGCAGACTTAAGGACAGCTTCTACCCCACAGTGATAAGACTATTGAATGGTTCCCTTATACAATGAGATGGACTATGACCTCACGATCTACCTTGTTGTGACCTTGCACCTGAAAGGTGCTTGGGAAGCTGAAAGGTCTGAAGGTGGGTAAGTCACCTGGACCGGATGGACTACACCCCAGGGTTCTGAAAGAGGTAGCTGAAGAGATTGTGGAGGCATTAGTAGTGTTCCTTCAAGAATCACTAGATTCAGGAATGGTTCCAGAGGACTGGAAAATTGCAAACGTCACTCCACTCTTTAATAAGGGAGGGAGGCAAAAGACAGGAAATCATAGGCCAGTTAGCCTGACTTCAGTGATTGGTAAAATATTAGAGTCCATTATTAAGGATGAGCTTTTGGGGTACTTGGAAGCACATGATAAAATAGGCCAAAGTCAGCATGGTTTCCTTAAGGGGAAATCTTACCTGACAAATCTATTGGAATTCTTTGAGGAAGTAACAGGCAGGATAGACAAAGAGTCAGTGGATGTTATTTACGTGGATTTTCAGAAGGCCTTTGACAAGGTGCCGCACATGAGGCTGCTAAAAAAAGATAGGAGCCCGTGGTATTCCAGGAAAGGTACAAGCATGGATAGAAGATTGGCTGACTGGCAAGAAGGCAAAGAGTGGAATAAAGGAGGCCTTTTCTGGTTGGCTGCCAGTGACTAGTGGTGTTCATCGGGTTGGTTTTGGATCCACTACTTTTCACGTTATATGTCAATGATCTGGATGAAGGAATTGATGGCTTTGTGGCCAAGTTTGTGGATGATACAAAGATAAGTGGAGGGGCTGGTAGTGTTGAGGAAGCAGGGAGTCTGCAGAAGGACTTAGACAGGTTGGGAGAATGGTCAAAGAGGTGGCAGATGGAATACAGTGTAGGGAAGTGTACAGTCTTGCACTTTGGTGGAAGGAATAAAGGCGTAAACTATTCTCTAAATGGGGAGTGAATTCAGAAATCAAAGGGACTTGGGAGTCCTAGTGCAGGATTCCCTAAAGGTTAACTTGCAGGTTGAGTCGATAGTAAGGAAGAGAAATGCAATGTTAGCATTCATTTCAAGAGGACTAGATAGTAAAAGCAAAGATGTTATGCTGAGGCTTTATAAGGTGTTGGTCACACCATATTTGAAGAATTCTGAGCAGTTTTGGGCCCTATATCTAAGGAAGGATATGCTGGCATTGGAGATGGTCCAGAGGAGGTTTACGAGAATGATCTGGGGAATGAATGGGTTAGTATATGAGGAGCATTTGATGGCTCTGGGCCTATATTCGCTGGAGTTGAGAAGGATAAGGGGGTATCTCATGAATATTGGAAGGCCTGGATAGAGTGGACGTGAAGCGGATGTTTTCAGTAGTGGGAGAGCCTGGGACTAGAGGGCACAGCCTCAGAATAGAAGGACGTCCCTTAGAACAGATGAGGAAATTCTTTAGCTTGGGGTGGTGAAACTCCTGAAATTCATTGCCACAGACTGCTGTGGAGGCCAAGTCACTGAGTATATTTAGAGCAGAGGTTGATAGGTTCTTGATTAGTGAGGGCATCAAAGTTTACAGGAAAAAGGCAGGAGAATGGGGTTGAGAGGGGAAAAATACATCAGCCATGATCAAATGGCAGAGCAGACTCAAAGGGCCAAATGGCCTAATTCTGCTCCTGTGTCTTATGGTAACATTTACAATGCACTTGGACAGGTACACGGATAGAAAAAGTTTAGAGGTAGATGGGACTAACTTAGATAGGAAATGTTGGTTGGCGTGGAACATTTGGGCAGAAGGGCCTGTTTCTGTGCTGAATGACTCTAGTACTTTTTAATTTGCATAATTTGCCAGACCCAGATAAAATGTATCCCAAGCTCTTGAGAGAAGATGGATATAACTCGGGCTCTTATTTTCTAAAGCTCTATATATTGGTATGGGGCCAGGAGACTGGAATGTTGGTGAAGTGGCACTGTTATCTTAAAAACAGAAATCTTACAGTTATCTTAAAAACAAAAACAGAAAAACAGGGTAATGTTCTCGAGGTTGTAGATATTCAAGAGAGAGGATGCGTTGAAGTTGTTAAATAATATCAAGACAGATAAATCTCCGGGGCCTGACGGGATATTCCCCAGGCTGCTTTGAGAGGCGAGGGAGGAGATTGAACCGCTGGTAAGGATCTTTGAGTCCTCGTTGTCCATGGGGATGGTGCCGGAGGATTGGAGGGTGGCGAATGTTGTCCCCTTGTTCAAAAAAGGTATTAGGGATAGTCTAGGGAACTACAGACCGGTGAGTCTCATGTCTGTGGGGGTAAGCTGTTAGAAAGGATTCTAAGGGATAGGATCTATGAACACCTGGAGAATCATGGACTGATTAGGGACAGCCAGCATGGCTTTGTGAAGGGAAGATCTTGCCTCACAAGCCTGATAGGGTTCTTTGAGGAGGTGACGAGGAAGATTGATGAGGGTAGTGCAGTGGATGTGGTCTATATGGATTTTAGTAAGGCATTTGATAAGGTTCCTCATGGTAGGCTTCTTTAGAAGGTCAGAGACCAAGGGATCCAGGGAAGCTTGGCTGTGTGAATTAGGAATTGGCTTGCCTGTAGAAAGCAGAGGGTTGTGGTGGAGGGAGTGCCCTCGGATTGGAGGGCAGTGACTAGTGGAGTCCTGCAGGGATCGGTTCTGGGACCTCTACTTTTTGTGATATTTATAGATGACTTAGATGAGGGGGGTGGAAGGCTGGGTTAGTAAGTTTGCGGACGACACAAAGATTGGTGGTGTTGTGGATAGTGTGGAGGGCTGTCGGAGCTTACAGAGGGATATTGATAGGATGCAAAGCTGGGCTGACAAGTGGCAGATGGAGTTCAATCCGGAGAAGTGTGAGGTGGTACACTTTGGAAGGACAAACTCCAGGGCAGAGTACAAGGTAAATGGCAAGGTACTTAGCAGTGTGGAGGAGCAGAGGGATCTGGGGGTTCATATTCACAGTTCACTGAAAGTTTCCTCACAGGTGGAAAGAGCAGTTAAGAAGGCCTGTGGGATGTTAGCTTTCATAAGTCGTGGGATTGAGTTTAAGAGCTGCGAAGTGACAATGCAGCTTTACAAATCTCTAGTTAGACCACACTTAGAGTACTGTGTTCAGTTCTGGTCGCTGCATTATAGGAAGGATGTGGAGGCATTGGAGGGGGTGCAGAGGAGATTTACCAGGATGCTGCCTGGATTAGGGCATATGGAATATGAGGAGAGGCTTAAGGTGCTAGGGCTTTATTCACTGGAAAGGAGGAGGATGGGAGGAGACATGATAGAGACATAAAATATTGAGAGGAATAGATAGAGTAGACAGTCAGCACCTCCTTCCCAGGGCACCAATGCTCAAGACGAGAGGGCATGGCTTTAAGGTCATGGGTGGGAGGTTCAGGGGAGATGTCAGGGGGAGGTTTTTCACCCAGAGAGTGGTTGGTGCATGGAATGCCACTTCCTGGGGTGGTGGTGGAGGCAGATACATTGGACAGGTTCAAGAGTTTGTTGGATAGGCATATGGAGGAATGTGAGATAGAGGGATATGCGGGAGGAAAGGGTTAGATAGTGTGAGGGTGGTTTGATGGATGGCACAACATGGTGGGCCGAAGGGCCTGTTTTGTGCTGTATGGTTCTATGGAAATGGATGGTCTGAGTAACTGCTGGTCATAAAGTTGCACCATAAAGTTGTGAAAAAGGTATGCTCATGAAGTGGAGAGACAACCTCTAAGTTTGGGGGAATAATGAGATTGGGTGACATTGGAAATGTATGACATGCTCCACCTGTGACTTTTACCACACTCCCAGACCACTGGAATCGTATGTTTTGCTAGATTTTCTACACTTCCCTTCTCTGCTGTTCTACTCTGGTCATTTATGCACTTTCTGGCCTTGCATCTGAATGATTGGCTGGTCCACATTTTCTCTATGTAGGCTTCTTGCACCATTTTTGATTCATTTCCTCCATGTAATATTTTTTTTAACCCTTGTCCAATTCCATGTCTGTTCCCCATTCCATCTTAAAAATGTTGTATTTTCCAGCACTAACAGATTACTTAATGAATTTTCACACCTTTATACAGAATTGTTGTCTTAATGTATTTTGTGATTTTATCCTTCCTAGTTTAGTATCTGATTCTCTAGCTTATTCTTAATAGAAAAAATCAGAACCTTGTGTTTTTAGAGCTTAAATTTACAGCTTGTCAGACTGAAGCTGTTCTCTGATAAATAGCTGGAAGTACTTAGTATCGAAAGCTTTTCTGTCTTTCGCAGCTTCATGCTTTTCCTTGTCCACAGCATTCTCAGAATCCAGTTTAGAGAAAAATCTGATTGAAATGTTTCATCAGTCAAATGTTCAAAAATTTTTAAATAGAATTAACAAATCTAGAGGTGAGAGAATTTGCATCTGTAGATGAACATTAAGCAGCCTGGTTAATCATGTATACGATTTTGCAATCTCCAGATACACCCTGTCCCATCAGCAGGACAAAGCACAGAGTGGTATTAAAGACCTATTATTTGGAATAGCCCTTGGAGTACTCAACATTGGCTTCCAGACACTATGCAGTCTCAAGATATTAGGTCAAACAAGGACAAGGAAATGTGATTAACACCACCTCCCTCCCTCCGCTGATCAGAGCTCCTTCACACTTAACAGTACTTGAAAGGACGTGTTGCTGAGTTACTGGTATTAGGGACACTGAAAAAAGCAGATTTGCATAAACACCTCTTACTAATATGGTGAATGTTCAACATAACTCAGTGTAACTGAATATTGACTAGACAATTGCTCATTTGAGGTTTGAAAGTCTAACCTCTATGAAAACCAATTGTTGCTGTTTTGACTAGTACAGTGTAACCAGAATAAACTTTGTTCATTAAATCAGGATAATACTGATCTTATTATCATATAATTTGAAATCAGTTAATGTTTTAGGACAAACATTTGCAATAAGTCTACTGTTATTTTTTGTTCTTAAATGTCAGCCTTTTTATGCTGCTGGTTGTCAGAACACTAAGCCAGCATGAATGTAGGATTTCTGAATAGATATCTGAAATTGTGTACGTTTTGCTAAATCGTTAATGTTTGAAATATTTGCACATGTAATTGGTAGCATGTAGCTCTCGTGTCTTTTTTTGTTCACAGGGTGTGGATATCACTGGTAAGAACATGCAAAATAAAAGCAGGGCTAGTCCATTTGATCACTAGCACCTACTCCACCTTTCAGCAAGATGATGGCTAATCTTTCATCTCAGCAACATTCTGCTATATCAACCCCGTATCCCTCCATTCCCTTTAATATCTGAAATATCAAAAATGCTGACAACTAAGCATCCACAGCCTTTTTGGGTAGAGAATTCCATAAATTCAGTACCCTCTGGATGATGGAATTCCCCACAATGCAGTCTTGAATGGCCAGCCCTCTAACTGTGCTCCCTAATTTGAGATAATCCAATCAGGAAACAACATCCCTGCATCTCCCTTAGCAAACCTGTATGAATTTGTTTTAGTGAAAGTATAGGACCAGTCTGCTTGATCTCTTTGTAACTTATTCCTCCTAAACCAGGAGTTAAATCTGTTGAACCCTCATTGTACTCTTTTGCAGCTAATCCTATCTTGGACTCACCAGGGTTCTATCTAATAGCAGTATTCTCTACTCTTCTATTCAAATCCCTTTGCAATGAATACAAACATACTGTTTGTCTTTCTAATTGTTTACTGTAACTGTTAGCTTTGATTTTTGTACAAGGAAACCACTTTTCTGTTATTGCGGGTGACCTCATTTTCCACATTCCATCTGCTATGTCCAAACCAATTTACTTAGCTCTTCAGTGTTTCCCTGCCTTCCCAGGACATCTTACTTCCATCTACTGGTGTATTATCACCAACCTTGGATATATTATCCTTGGTCCTAATCAGTGATACAGATGGTGAAAATCTGGGGCTACCAGCACTGATCTCTGTTGCACCCATTTCCCAACCTGAAAGAGGCTTTTCTGTTAACCCTTGATCCAGTTATATTATTCCCAATCCTATCTTTATAGTGGCACCTTCATCAAAGGCCTTCTGAAGGTTCAATTATACCAAATCCACTGGTTCCCCCTTCTAATTACAACCTGAAAGCTCATGGTAGATTTGTCAATCATGGTTTGCCATCCATAAATTCAGTTGGTTTGGTCCCTTACAAGTTGATTGCAATGCCAACTTCTATTGTCCATCCCCAAAATGCCCGTGAGTCTGTTAGGATTTGCATTTCTACCATATCAAAGGACAGTAGATTTCCTTCCCTGAAAGACCACAATGAGCAAAATGGGTCTTTGCATCAAAACAGTGGCTTCATGATAGTCATTGCCCTTTGTGACTTTCTGCCATTTAATTTTCTGAGTCATTTATTACTGTGTCATCAGTCAGGTCATTTCAATTTTCCATAAATGTGTTACACCACATTTGTTCTCTACTTGCCCATTTATTCTGGGATTTTTATTTTCCATTGTACTGTGAAGTGATTACTGTGCTTCTATGGGTCAGATAATTGTATTGTAACTACTAGCTCCAGGTCATAAATTTATTGATTGTCCATTAAGTAAACAAGCTCCTTCATTTATGGAAACAGCCCAGTTACATTCTATGTGGAGGATTGGCACAATGTCATGGTCTAATATTGAAAGCTGCAGGTAATCCTATTTATTGTTTCCAATGTTGTGATATGAGCATCACTGGAAAGGTCAGCATGTATTACCTGTCACTAATTTCCCTTGAAGTTGGTGAACCACTATCTTGAACCTTATGGTGAGCCTTCCCCAAGATGATGGGTAGGCAGTTCAAAGTTTTGATCCTGCTGCGTTGGCATGTATCTAGATTTACCAGAGCCTTTACACGGACTTAACTGGCTTGATCGTAGTTTATTTTAAGCAGTGATTATGATGTAAACCAAGTTTTCTAAATTTAATCTGTTGCTTGTAAGCTGCTTGATGACCTAAGGCCTCTCTATAATGGGTCTAAGACTTGAGTTTAATAATGAGACTTGATGTTAACTGAAGCTCAACGAAAGTGTTTGAGAACCTATCGTGCTCTTGTACTCTTAGTTGTTTGGTGATTTATGTCTTTGTCATTGAAGCTGATCATTTTTGTGGAGTTTCTTAAAATATGACGGTTGGATAGATGGAGTGGAAGCTTCCTTCAAAGCAGAAGTGTTGACTCATATTTGTCCGCAAGTCAATGCAAGATGATTTCAAATTTATCAGTCATACAACATGGAAACAGGTAATTTTGTCCACCACTTCCATGCAGACCAGCAGATACTCATCTGTATTAATCCCAAGTTCCAGGACTGGGCCCTTAGCCTTCTACAGCTAGGCAATTCAAGTGCTTGACTAGACACTTAAATGTTGTCGACATCTTTGCTTCTGCCATTCTCACCAGCAGTGCCTTCCAGTTATTCATCACAGGTGAGAAAGGTCTCCTACTGATCCCCCTCTAAATCCCTTGCATCTTACCCTAGATCTGTCTTCTAGTTTTATCTACCTCTGATACGGGGAAAGGTTTCCTGGAGTCTACCCTATCTATACTCATAATTTTATAAACCTTAATCATGTCCCCCTTTAATCTCTGCTCCAGAAAAAACTGACCTAACCTCTCCAGTCTCCTGTTGTATCTAAAATGCTTCATCCCAGGAAACCTGGTGAATCTCCTGTCTCCTCTCCATGCTATCGCATCCCATCTTATAGTGTGGTGATCAGAACTGCAGGCAGTACGCCAGCTGAGGTCTGACCAATGTTTCATCAAGTTGGAACATAACCTCCTTGCCCATACACTGCCTTACCCATGTTACCTTCCTGTGCTGCCAGCTTTAAGGATCTTAGGACTTGCACATTATGGTCCATCTGTTTATCAATACAGGTAGTTCTGCTATAATGTAGTTGCATTCCTAAGAAACCTCGTGTTATAGAAAATAGTATTAAAAACAATTGTCAATAGGGAAGAAGGGGGTTAGGAGCTAGAATTTTCAGACTCGTGATGTTATTTTTCCTGCAGGATTTTCAAAAATGTTTTTTTAATAGCAATAAGTTTACTGCTGCAAGTTACAAATACTGAAGGCTATATAATAGAACATTGTATAATAGAGTATTGTTGTACAAGTATCAATGGAAAGCAGTTACTTGTCAATTTCAAATGGCCTCCTGCAGTGAAACTAGCAGCCTGTGTTCTTAAGAAACAATGATGACTGATTACTGTGGGGAGATTACATATAAACGTTTTTCCCCCAAGACTTTTTTCCAAGATGGCTGTTTTTTAGAACATAGAACAATTACAGCACAATTCAGGCCCTTCGGCCCACAAAGCTGTGCGGAACATGTTCCTACACCAGAAATTACTAGGCTTACCCATAGCCCTCTATTTTACTCAGCTCCATATACCGATTTAACAGTCTCTTGAAAGACCCTAACGTATCAGCCTCCACCACAATTTCCGGCAGCCCATTCCACGCACTCACCACTCTGAGTAAAAAAAAACTTACCCCTGACATCTCCTCAATATCTACTCCCCAGCACCTTAAACCTATGTCCTCTTGTGGCCATCAATTCACCCCGGGGAAAAGCCTCTATCTACCCTATCAATACCTCTCATCATCTTATACACCTCTATCAGGTCCCCCCTCATCGTCTGTCTCTCCAAGGAGAAAAGGCTGAGTTTCCTCAACCTGCTTTCATAAGGCATGCTCTGCATCCCAGGCAGCATCCTTGTAAATCTCCTCTGCACCCTCTCTATGGCTTCCACATCTTTCCTGTAGTGAGGTGACCAGAACTGAGCACAGTACTCCAAGTGGGGTCTGACCAGGGACCTATATAGCTGCAACAATACCTCACGGCTCCTAAATCCAATTCCCCGATTGATGAAGGACAATACACCATATGCCGCCTTAACCACAGAGTCAACCTGCGCCGCCACTTTGAGCGTCCTATGGACTCGGACCCCGAGATCCCTCTGATCCTCCACACTGCCAAGAGCCCTACCATTAAGACTATATTCCACCAACATAATTTGACCTACCAAAATGAACCACTTCACACTTATCTGGGTTGAACTGCATCTGCCACTTCTCAGCCCAACTCTGCATCCTTTCTATGTCCCTTTGTAACCTCTGACAGCCTTCCAAACTATCCACAACACCCCCAACCTTCGTGTCATCCGCAAACTTACTAACCCACCCCTCCACTTCCTCATCCAGGTCATTTATAAAAATCACAAATAGTAAGGGTCCCAGTACAGATCCCTGAGGTACACCACTGGTCACTGACCTCCACTCAGAATACAACCCCTCAACAACCACTCTTTGCCTTCTGTGGGCCAGCCAGTTCTGGATCCACACTGCAATGTCCCCTTGGATCCCATGTCTCCTCACCTTCTCCATAAGCCTCGCATAGGGTACCTTATCAAACGCCTTGCTGAAATCCATATACACTACATCTACTGCTCTCCCTTCATCGATGTGCTTAGTCACATCCTCAAAATTCAATCAGGCTCGTAAGACAGGACCTGCCCTTGACAAAGCCATGCTGACTATTCCTAATCATATTATACCTCTCCAAATATTCATAAATCCTGCCTCTCAGGATCTTCTCCATATTTCTCCTTCTCAATTTCCAAAGTAACCCTTAAATGGTTCTCTAGTTCCAATTTGAAATCGAGTTATAACCAATTTGGCCTGCATAATACAAATAGCATTCCCTTATCCATCAATCATGTTATAATCAATTGTGTTATGGAAACGCTTTAAGCAGAACTACCTGTGCTTCCTAGTACCTTGCCATTCATGGTGTCTATCATAGCCTCATTGGTACTCCCAAAACTCATTACCTCATTTATTTGGATTAAACTCCATCTGCCATTTCTCAGCTCACTTCAACACATTGACATAACCCTGTAGCCTAAGACTACCCTCCACACAGTCAACAACTCCACTAGTCCTCATGTCATCTGCAAACGCATTGATTATGCTTCCAACATTCAGATCTAAATTGTTCACATATATTAAAATAGCAAGATTCACAACACCATTCCTTGTGAAACACCCACTAGTCACAGGCATCCACACTCAAACAACACTCTACCGTCATTCCCTGTCTCCATTTGCCAAGCCAATTTTGTATCATGAATAAACTGAAAACATTTTGAGTTGCCAAATTTGGGGTAAAGTAGGAAAAGTGAGCTAACATGTGAGAAAGTTGAACCGGTCAAATTCAAATAGCAACAGGAAAAATCAGAATAATGAAACCTAAAAAAAAAATTGTTCTGGATTGATGATATGACAGTGGTTTTGGTAAATGGACAGTATCTCATTTTACTTCACTGATAAGCAATCCAGATGTACAGAGCAAGTGAATCTGCAGGTAATGGTGAGCCCCACATAACCAAATGGCAGGTAAACTACAGAAAAGAAACAGTAACATGACCATGGAATACCAGAGCAAGTGTCATTTTGGTAATTCTGGTCATTCATCTGGATCAGAAGTAAAATTTGCACCTGGTCTTATTTGGAGGTTGGGTAGGATGGCAGTTTGAAATTGGAAGAAGTTATTTGTGAGATTTTTAACATTTGAACTGATGAACGTTTAGTAATACTTGGGCTTAGTTTGATATTTCACATTGCATATTTTCAGTATAAAATTGTTCTTGAAGTTTACAAAATATAATGAATTGCCTTAATAGGCAGGTGTGGTTCCAGTATTATATGGTAGATGAGGTTCTGAAATAAGGTTTGAAATGTTGAAATAGTTGTACAAAATTGTTGTGGTTGGTGCTTTAACATTTGTTACAATGTAGTGTGGAGAACTTTGAAGAAAGTGTACTTGGGTTGGAGGAAAATAGAGTCCAAGGTGAACTTTTCCAAGTCAGTGACCTTCAACATTTCCTTACTGGTGAAAGGTGGATGTCAAAATTGCCTATAATTGTTTTGGAATTTAATTCAATTAGAAGTAATAGCAAGTGTGCATTTCACAATTTCAGTGTGTTGAAGCACTTGTTAATCACTTTTTTTAAAAAAAAGATGGAGTCACTTACCTGGAAAACAGATACAGCAGACAGCTATAGTCCACTCATCTAAGAATTTTAGTTACTCATTTGATGGTGTTGAGTATGTAAATGCTTAAGGCTGCAAATTATTGGCAAAAGTACTGAAATACAGCGTGGGCTAGAATTTTTCAGATTGTGCTCTACCTTCATCAATGTGCTTTGAATTCTTTGAGGATGTGACAATCAGGCTCGTGAGGCATGACCTGCCCCTCACAAAGCCATTCTGACTGTCCCTAATCAGCCTATGCTTCTCCAAATGCCCATAATCCTGTCTCTAAGAAATGCTTCTCCAGTAATTTGCTCACCACTGAAGTAAGACTCACTGGTCTTTAATCCCAGGGTTATCCCTACTCCCTTTCTTAAAGGAACAACATTTGCCACCCTCCAATCATCTGGCACTACTCTTGTGACCGATGAGGACCCAAAGGTCATCGCCAAAGGCACAACGATCTCTTTCCTCGCTTCCCTTAATAACCTTGGATTTATCCCATCCGGCCCCAGTGATTTATCTATCCAAATGTTCTTCAATAGTTCCAGCATATCCTCTTTCCTCAGGTCGACATACCCTAGTGTATCAGCCTGATGTACGCCATCCTCACAAACGTCAAGGTCTCTCTGGTGAATACTGAAGCAAAGCGTTCATTAAGGACCTCCTCTACCTCTCTGACTCCAGGCATAATTTTCCTCTCTTATCCCTTATCGGTCCGATCCTCACTTTTGTCATCCTTCTATTCTTCACATGTAGAATGCCTATGTAGAATGCTTTGGGGTTTTCCTTTAATCCTACTTGACAAGGCCTTCTCATGCCCACTTCTCACTCTCCCAAGTCCATTCTTAAGCTCCCTTCTGGCTACCTTGTAACTCTCCAGAGCCTTGTCTGATCCATGCTTTTTACCTTGGGTAAGCTTCTTTCTTCCTGTTGACGAGATATTCTGTGTCTCATGTCAACCACAGTTACTTCACTCTACCATCCTCACCCTGCCTCAATGGGGCAAACCTATCCAGAACCCCATGCAAGTACTCTCTAAACAATCTCCACATTTCCCCAAGGACATCTGTTCCCAATTTACGCTCCCAAGTTCCTACCTAATAGCATCATAATTCCCCCTCCCCCAATTAAATACTGTCCCATATTGTCTGCTCCTATCCATCTCCAAGGCTATGGTAAAGGTTAAGAAGTTATGGTCACTATCTCCAAAATGCTCTCCCACTGAGAGATCTGGAACTTGATCAGGTTCACTGCCTAGTACCAGGTCCAAAATGACCTCTCCTCTAGTCAGCCTGTCCGCATACTGTGTCAGGAATCCTCCTGGGCACACCTAACAAACTCTGCCCCACCTTTCCCCTTTACACTAATTGTCTCAGGAATTCCATTGAGTGTCTTTTTGGAGGTTACCAAGAGGATTGACGAAGGCAGGGTAGTAGATGTTGTCTACATGGACTTTAGCAAGGCTTTTGATGAGGTCACTCATGGTAGGCTGGTCCGGAAGCTTAGAACACATGGGACCCAGGGTGAGCTAGTCATTTGGATACAAAATTGGCATGGTGGAAGGAGACAGGGTGGTAGTGGAGGGTTAATTTTCAGATTGAAGGCCTGTGATCAGTGGTGTGCTGTTGGGATTGCTGCTGGGTCCACTGTTATTTGTCATACATATTAACAAATTGGAAGAGAATGTAGGTGGCAAGATTCTTAAGTTTGAAGCTTATGGAGAATTGGCACAGAAGAGGAGTTGAGGCCAGCTTAGATATTTCATCATTTTGAGTGGCAGAGCAGTCTTGAGAGGACTGTCATTTTCTTGTGTTCTTGTGAAGTGTTTTTTTAAGTAATGGACCTGCTATGAAGTCTTGTGCCATCCTGATAACATTAAAGGCTATGTGAAAGGCTTAAGCTCCTAGAGTTGGATGCTTGTGTTTAAGCAGTATCTATTGTACTGGGCTTAATTATCAGCTAATACCTTTAGTTCATCAAGGATTCTAATGAAAAGTCATCTACCTACAATGTTAACTTTCTCCATGTATCCTATTTGATGCAAATGTTTTCAGCTTGACCATTTTTAACAAAGAAAGCAACACAACTTTTTCATCCAGTGGAATGCACTGTCTGAGAGGGTGGTGGGGGGGCAGGTGTTCTCACAAGATTTAAGTATCTAAATGAGCCTTTGAATCACCATGGCATAGAAGGCTACAGCTCAAATGCTGGTAAATGGGATTTCATCAGTAGTGATGGGTTGGTCTGAGGTTTTATTGGGCAGTACCTTGGGTCGCAGGTGACTACCCCGTAATTCAGTTCTTTGAGTTCTGGCATGGTTGAGTCCCTTGTATTCATAGACTATGCTATGGGAATTACTTGAGCTGCTGTTTTAAAGGTTACTGTAGGCGATAGGCCGTGCCGTTGAGGATAATGCATATTGGCATTGGCAGAGGATTGTCTAACAGAAACATAAAACGTTACAGCACAGTACAGGCCTTTCAGCCCACAATGTTGCGCCGACATTTTATCCTGCTCTAATATCTATCTAACCCTTCCCTCCCACATAGCCCTCCATTTTTCTATCATTCATTCATTCATGTGGCTATCTATGAGTCTCTTAAATATCCCTAATGTATCTGCTCCCACAGCCTCTGCCAGCAGTGCATTCCACGCACCCACCGCTCTGTGTTCTAAAAAAAACTTACCCCTGACATCCCCCTTGTACCTTCCTCCAGTCATAAAATTATGCCCCCTCATGTTAGCCATTTTCACCCTGACTGTTCACTCAATCTATGCCTCTTATCATCTTGTACACCTCTAAGTCATCTCTCATCCTAGTCCTCTCCAAAGAGAAAAGCCCTAGCTCACTCAACCTATCCTATGAAGAAAATTAGGATAGATATCAAGTTGGCAATCTGTAAGCAGTGGGGTGACACGAGGATCAGCGCTATGCCTTCTACTATTTGCAATTTTTGTTAGTGACTTGGAATATAATGCCCAACAGCTTTGGATATATCCATGCCTTAAGGACTGCAGTGGTTCAAGAAGGCAGCTCGTCACCAGCTTCTCGAGGGAAATTGGGGATGGGCAATTAAATGCCTGTTCAGCCTGTGAAAACCACATCCCTTCAATGAATTAAAAAAAAAGGAACTGAGATGGAAAAGCAAGTTCTTAGGAGGATAGTATGCAAAGGATATGGTAAGTTAAGCAAATGGATAAATATTTGGCAATTAACATGTAATGTGCTGAAATATTATCTAGATTAGTAGAAGTGCAGAATATTTAAGTAGGTACAAAATGTAATTCAGAAAGCTAATGGAATGTTGGCCTTTATTTGAAAATAAAGTCGTGCTTCATCTGGATATTGGAGAGACTGCACCTGAGTGCTGATTGTCTTGAGGAATAAACTTGCATTAGGTTGTAATCACTAAGTTGATTCCTGGGATTGTCATTGACAACTGCCTTTGCTAGCTTCTAAAATTGAAACTTAATCAGTTTTCCATGGAATTGGCAAGGAATTTGGTGTGGTTGGTAGAGAACCTTTTGCCTTCTGAATGTTTAATACAAGGTTCATCCTTTCAGTATATTTCAGTGGAGGAATCTGAGATGACTTGGCTCTGAGTCCTAATCCTTGCACAAAGCAAGTTTTATCTATGTACTTTGCTGACTGAGGTTGAAGTGACCAGGGCTCAGTAACAGATATCAGAAGTTGAACAGTTTGCTGCTTATCTTGTAGATGAGTGTCACTCTAGCTGAAAGTTTGTTGGAGGTGAGGTGTAGTATTGGAGTAAGGAAGATTGGGAAGACAGTTGAAGCAATAGCACAGCCTTGCTTGACCCCAATCATTACTGATGCAGGGTTTCAATCCAAAACATTGACAGTTCCTTTCTCCCTACAGATGCTGTATGACCTGAGTTCCTCCAGATTGTTTGTTGCTTGACCCCAGTCATTTCTGGGATTGAATATGTTATGGACCGTTAAGTTCGGTCACTCCATGTGAATGAGTGATGTGAAATGAATGATATGAAATCAGTTTGGGCAAGTGACAATATTTGATTATGATCCTACATGGTTCCTCTTGATAACATTGAAGGTGTTTGAGAGGTTGAAGAAGTCTATGTATGGTGGTTGGTTGTGCTTTTAGCTTTTTGCTTAGATTTAGCACGTGACAATCGTGCCCATTGAGTGGAATCTGCATTGAGACTCTAGGTATAACTCTTCAGCCAGTAAGAAGGGGAAGTTGAGAGGGATCTTTGCAATGACTTTGTGTGTTGCATAGCAAAAGGTACTGTGTAGCTACCCCAACTGGAATTTTCCTTGAAGATGACAATGATTGTGGTGTTTGAGTCCCTGAGCATCTTCCTCACCTCTTCTCTTTCCCGATGAGGTAGAGGATTTCATCAATTCATCTCAGAAGTGCTTCTTTGCCATGTTAGAACTTAAGGGAGATGGTCTATAGAAGACGCCATATTTTGCAACTTGGATAACATTTTTGAACTCTTGCCAGACGGAGGTTCTCAAAGACAGTAATGTTCAATTGAGATCTTAAAAATACTCCTTCTCATGTTATATTGACCACCTGTGTCTTTGGGCCCTCCTCCATTCTCGGTGCTGAGATGGCTTTATATTGAATGTTGTATGGATCAGTTATGAATCATGCACATGCAGATGGGAGCTTGGAGAATTATTCAAGTTATTGACTTCTCTTTCAAATAATTGAACCTCCAGTGGATATTTAAAGTCATTATTTATTGACATCCCATTTCAACGAACAATGTCAAGATCCCCATGCAAGTACTTTGTAGGTCAATTGTAGAAGTTGTGGTCACCAAGCTTGATTGTGTAATTAATCATCTCCACTCAGGCTGGCTTAAGCATTGTCACTTCAGGCAACCTTTAAAAGTGCCAAGTGGAACCTTACCGGGAAAGTTCTAAACCATTTATAAACTTCATTACTTGGTTATAATAAATAGCTAATGTGGAATTTGACACAAGCAAAATGCTCAAGTGTTGAAAATCTGAAATAAAAACTAAATGCTGGAAATACTGAACTGATCAGATATAGACAGAAAATGTTAACTTTACAGATGACAACCTTTCATCAGTTCTGATGCAATCTAAAATATTTTCTGTCCCCACAGATGCTACCTGAGTCTGCAGTTTAAAATGGGTGTATGATAAACACTCAGGGCTATCCATATCAGTATGCATGTGGACACTCAAAGGGCATTGATTTAAGAACAAGATTCTGTCAACATTTAGTAGCAGGTGTCATTTTAAAAAGCAATATTACAGTCAGCATCAGAACCATAAGTTTGGCTGCCTTCCTTGGCTTAAATGCTATGTTAATATTGCCTGCCACTAAATCTTTTGGTGCAATGCACTGCCATGTGTCATTGAGCATATCCCAGTTGTTGGAGATGGGACTGTTTCCCCCCAGTGATGGGAAGATTGTAGCAGCATTGGTCACTTTTTGTGTAGAGGGGCCATAGACAACATTAAGGATTCAATCATATGCAGTCATTAACCAAGTTTGAAATGCATGATATAATTATCTCCTTCATGAGTGCATAACTGCATGAGAGGGTATGAATTCATGAAGGTCCAAAGTGATTGTGCTCTATCTTCAAAGCTTCCTTGATTAATCTCATCACAAGTCATTGAGCAATCCAATACTGGAGGGCATGCATTTAAGGTGAGAGGGGGTAGGTTCAGAACAGACATGAGGGGTACGTTTTTTACTGAGAGAGTGGTGGATGCTTGGAATGCATTGCCTGATAGATGGAGGCAAATTCATTGGGGGCTTTTTAAGAGGGGCTTGGATGGGCACATGAATGAGAGGAAAATAGAGGGATATGGGCATTCTGTAGATAGGAGGGAATAGCTATGTCGGCACAACATTGTGGGCCGAAGGGCCTTTTCTGTGCTGTACTGTCCTATGTAAGTCAAAAGAAAAGGTTTCAATTTCCCAAACATGCAATTTTTGAGCTGACTTCAGAAACACATCACATTTATGAATCCTTTCTTGTAACTCGCATTGATGCTAAAGTTGTAAGATTTGTTCTCAATCTAAAAAGTTAAATCTCTCTAACTTTCCCGCTGCTTTGGCAAGAGATTGATTCATGTATCAACAACTTGCTGTTAAAATGTAGTCTGTGACAAATAGACCAGTTGAGTTATTTTACAACTAAGGTGTATGAAAAATTGAACCTTGTATACCAAGGATGGTATAGTCTATTACCGACTTAAAGGTTTGGACCACTTTGTACAAGACCTTCCTTTGATCACTGTATCTAACCAATGCTTTGTCTCATAAAAATCCACTTCCTTTCATGCACTCACCATAATTCAGACTTTTAACTGTACAGCAACTCAAAAGGCTCATTGGTGTTATTTATTGAAAGTAATTTTTTAACCTTTCCAAGTATTATCTGTGCATGTACAACTTCAGTGCTGCAACAATTTAGTTTGAAAACCACTTTTTTGGAGAGGGGGTAGAAATGTGCATGAATTAATTTACCACTTTCTTTCCCTAAAGACTGAGCTTGTGATGTGTATTTGGGAGCATACATGAGATTTCTTTTGAGTACTGATTCTAATTGCAATCTCTTAGGCCTGTAGTGGTCCTTAGCCTACAACAGCTAATTCTTGATATGGACTTTGTGTGCTGTTATTTGTGCAGCTATCTACAATATTATTGTTTGTGGCATCAAAGGGAATTGAGTGGCAATATCTTTAGTTCTTTACTGAAATGGTGCTTTCATCTGCACAGGCAACCCTTGCGTTCAGAGTATGGAAATTCACCCATATGGAATTCACGAGTCACTTCCCAAAAATCTAAGATATAAAATAAAATTTGCTATTATAGAGTTTATGTAAGGGAGAATTTAAATACAAAATGTGAAACAAACATGCGCAGATAATGTAGTGGGGTTTTTTAAGCACAGTATGTTAATTTTGCTGTCCACCAGTTCCCCCGCCTCCCCAAAGAGTTTTCCAGATTATTTACTGTTATTTGTTGTGAGTTGTTAAACTGTCTATTAATATTTGATGTGTTTAAAGTGCATGTCTCCATTCAAATTGACGGTTGGAAGGCTGGTAGGTGGGGACATGAGGCTACCACCTACTTCCACCCTCCCCTCCCCCTACCTGGCTCTGACTACCCTCTTCTTCCTCTCTTTGTCTCACCTTACAGCCTTCAGTTTGTTTTTTTTTGCTCCAAATTACAACAGATGCAGTCATTTGTGCCTCCAAAGGCAGCTACTGGCCACTTGAGATTTGCTTTGGAAACTGACCAGGTATCTCTCTCAAGTGGCCCCCTGTTGTGAACTAGCAGCTGCAGTGGTATCATTACTGTTGAGAGAAAAATCTCAGGAATGCATCTCCACTTATAACATGAGATTCGATGGGAAATAGGGTTTGGAGTTTGGAAAATTGTGATATGAACGTTTTTCTAGGAATGCAACCTCTCTAATGTGGGGGTCACCTATACTTTTCACATGACTGGATGCTGAGTTGCATGACTACTGTTTAGGAAAGTAAACCTAATGGTGTCCATAAAATGTCAAGTGCTATCCAACCCATGGTGGATACTGCTAATTAGCCGTTCACCTATATGATCTATGCTCATGGAAGATATAAACTCTTCTTCTTGCATCCTAGACCTTGGTATCCAAACTGTGGTAATGCAAGGGTGAAGCACAGCTTTCCCTTTGGGAGTATGAAGTGATAGTTCTGGAGGAGGATCCCATTAACCCTGCTGTCGCAATGTTAAATTGTCCTCTGCTCATTACTATCTGCAGCTTGATATCTGATGCAGCCACCAAAGCTCAACTCTATTTTTATCATTGGGCCTACATTTTTTCAGTCTACTCTAACCAAAACATTGTGTCCTTCAAATGCTGCCAACACCATCCAGAATTGCTTTTTGTTATCCAGTACGTTCATATTTGGCTCTGTTTTACCTGTACCGTGGATATACCTGAGCTTGAAGGCTTTTGGTTTATATTTGTCAGATCAAGTGTAGGGTTTAATGGCTTCCTGTGCTGTAATGATTGTTTGGATGGCTAAAGCCAAACTTATCAGATCATTGCCCCAGATTTGGAAAAAGTGAAGATGGAAGCCATGCAAAAGGCAGGAGCTGCTAATAGGAGGGGATAAAGCTTTTCATTTTGGCTAAGTATATTGAAGATGGATGAGAGCGTATGATTCAGATTATTGTGGAGGAGGAAGTTTGCATTTGGAACAAATACCTATAAGAAGTGGGGAAATTAATTTGAAAGGCTGATAACGAAATGTAGGTAGTCAGATATACATGGATAAACATATATCTGACTTGTGATGAAGATTGGATAAAGATGGTGAAATTATCTTTGTCATGAATAGGAAAAGAAGAGTTTATTTGGGGAGGGTGAGGTGGTGGAGCAAAGGGTAATCAATAGTGAGATAATAGCAAGTTGATTGTGAAATTGAATAGTTCACAGGAAGCCTTGCTCTTCGTGTGCTTTGGGTGGAGTAGAATAACTTCAGAAGGTGAGAATTGAATGGTGACATCCAGCTACAGTTTCATAATAAAGACTGTACTGCAGGACAAGTGAGCAAATGTCTACAGCGGTGTCTTCCTTTCATATTTAGAAAGTGCTTCATTTTGAGATCTCTTTGGTTTTAGAATCAATTGATTGTTTCAGAAAATGCATACATGATCCAGTACATAATAAAATTCTCCCTTTAATTGTAACATTGGGAAGGTGTGTCATTTTGCTGGTCTGATGTTGCCAGAAGAATGAGATTTTCATGTCTTAGTCATTGAGCATTCTGGCCACATTTGGTAAGGGGGCCAGAGCTGTTTTTGGGCCACTGCTAAACTCTGCTAATGCGGAGATAAATTGCTGTAGTCGTAAAGATGAAGCGATATATTTGCACAATTCAGTTAATGAACTCATTAAAAAAAAATGGCTATTGTAATTCTTGAACTGATCTTTTGATGAGAGTAATCCTTGCTACCAAGAAAAATCATTACAGTAGATCTATTATAACAAGATAGTGGTCTGTCATCTGTTGTACATTGTGTGAACTGTTGAGTGAAACAACTCAGATTGAGTTTTACCTTAGTTAATGATGCATAGTAAACATTAGAGGCATGATTCATTCCCAAGGTATACGTAGTCTTTAAATTGGATTGTAATTTAGTTGTAACAAATTAATTTGCAGTGTGATTAATTTGTGGTTTATGGTTTTGTTTTCCAGAAACACGATCAGGGACATGTTCTGTTGGATTTAGTCTTCAGGCATCTTGATCTGACGGAACGAGATTACTTTGGTTTACAACTGGCAGATGATACAACGGACAGCCCTGTGAGTATTTCTTTCTGACTTGAGTGAATTTGCAAAATTTTGCACTGTCCATTCATGATTTTTTCAACTTCAGATTAAGGGCACATTATTGTGGGTTTCTATTTTCTGAGGAGAAGTCTGAGAAATGACCTTAGAGATTTTCAAAGTTTTGGTAGAGTGGACAGAGAAGATGTTTCCACTTGTGGGGCAGAGCGTAATGAAACCATTAATTTAAAATGGTTGCCAAGGAATCCAATTTGGAAACAATCTTTTAACTCAATGAGTGAAGAGGATGTTGAACTTGCTACCGTGATTAAAATAAATGGATGGTGCAGGTATATTTGAAGAGGCAGGAGAAGGGGAGTGGGTGGGATCTGCTGACATCTTTGACAAAGCAAGGTGGAAGGAAGCTCAAAATGAGCTTTAGTGTTGGTGTGGACAGGTTGGGCCTGATGGCTTGTATGTGCTTTATTTCCCATGCAATCTTGGAAAAAGTGCTAACTTGAAGCTAAAGTTCTCTTCCAGAAAGCAAGCCAATTTATTTAGAAGTGCCTGAAAAATTGCAAATATACTTCTGATGAACAAAAGGATGTTTATTTTAAGTGAAACTATGGTACAAACAATTAAAGATTTTGAAATGCAGGACAAGCTATTCATAAAATGCATTTAGATTCATTTTCTGTTATTTCATGGTTGAAATTTCCACTGCAATGAATTTTATTTTGAAACCTGGAAACAATTTTACATAACTCAAAGCAATTTGTCCTTTGCACTTTTTCAAACACTGGGGAAGGGAAGCGATAGCTTTGAAGGGTGGTAGGTGTTAAAAATTGGTGTTTCTGCCCTAAAAACTAGGTTCTTTTTATACATGCCACTGATGAACTATTTGCAGAACACATAGTAGAGGTGTCATGTTTAATTTCACACATGGTTGCAAAATTAAAAAGAAAATTGCACAGCATTCACATTAAAAGTATCCTTTATATTGTGCCATTGTCCTTTTATTGAATTAATTTGTGTTCTGCTTTGTGCAACTTCATTTTGCAGGTGCACTTTTGTAATTCAATTCAATAGGAAATGTTACATTGCACCATTTTAAGTTATTTTCTTAAATGTTTTCCAGCGATGGCTAGATCCAAACAAATCCATCAGAAAGCAGCTAAAAAGTAAGTTAAGCTATTCAATATATTTCACTACCTGAAATATCTGGTTTAGGCATGTAATTACAAATAAAATGCTGTTCTTTTCATTGCAGGAGGATCCCCATACAACCTGAATTTTAGAGTCAAGTTTTTTGTAACTGATCTCAATAAGCTACAAGAAGAATACACAAGGTGAGTAGAGAAAATATTTAAAAGCAGGTAAGAGCATAGGGGGTCAGTGGAAGATGTTAGGAGAGAGAGAGTTTATGCAAGATTAATTGCCAGGTCTTTTAGTTGTGATTTGTTTACCATTTCAGTTTATTTACAAAATGATTCCTCATGAGCTTTAGCTCCATTGACACAGGAATCTACTTTATCATTTTATCTATAACTGTACGCCTGTATTTTTGTCCTTTGTACTGAAAATTCAATGTTGGTTGTTACAATCTCACAAGTGAGATCTGGCTGATCATGCAGTTGTTAGAAAAAAGGGTCAAATTCTGGTTATTTTTCTTTTGAGTGAAAAGTAATCAAGGGGTGCATTTAATAAAAGTTGATTCCTATTTATCTTCAAATGTGAAAGCTTAGATCACATTTGCAAAAAAAATGAACAGGAAGCAATACAATATTATCTGGTTCCACCTATCACCTGCTAGCCTGTCTCAACACTCCAGTCCCCCACCCCTCAAAAAAAAAACACCTGATTCCATCAACCACCCCCTCCCCCCCACCTCTCATCTGGTTCCACCTTTCACATTTTAAACCACAGCCATGCCCAATGGCTCGCAGGAACCTAGAAGGAGCCGTCTAGGATATCCTGTTGTGATAGTATCTTGTCTCACCTCTTCCCTCTCACCTCGATATACTGCCCGTCTTCCCTCTGCATTCTCTGCCTTGATGTCGGGTCTTGACCTGAAACAACCACTATCCCTTTGCCTTCACAGATGCTGCCTGACCAGCTGAGTTCTTACAGCAATTTATTTTTGAAACAATGTTAGTTTTCACCTCTTCAAGGTAATCAAAGTTGCTTTTCAGATGAATACTTAGATTTACATTTCGCCACTGAGGCGAGGGTGGCAATTAATTTGCATACAGGATCAACAAACCTATGAGATAAATGGGCATTTAATAACTAAATCTCTGCTGCACTTCATTTAATTGTACTATGGTGTAATGCAACTTATTTGCAAGACTAAGATCCCTACAGTGGATCCCTAGTACTGCTCTGAAGTAGTCGCCCAAGATTAAAGTACCTGCAGAAAATGCTGTAAACAACAGGATGGGGTAGCATCTTTGGAAAGAGAACTAGTGTTAACATATCAAGTTGAAGAAATGTTGATTCTGGTTTTCTTTCCACAGATGCAGACCGATCCTGCGAGGTGTCTGCAGTATTTTTTGCTTTTCAGCTTTCTAGCTAAGTTTCTCCAACTTTTTGTTTGCAGGTTTTTGTTTGATTTCCATAAATAGTGGTTCTTGAGTCTATGATTGTTGAGGTTTTTATTTCAGGCTGGGGCATCTGGTTAAAGGGACTAGAATGTGTTATGGGCACCTTTTTGAAATGGAATATTCTCTTGGCCCTTGGGTGTAGTATAACTAAAAACACTGGATTCTCTTATCCAACTTGAAGCCTTGTGACTTCCTATTTGCCTCATGCCTGTGCATTAAAATGTCAATTCATTGTAATGAATTCATTTGCAGGTACCCACACATCAGCTTTGGATTGTCAGTGTTTATTTCACATGAACTTTAGAGGTGATCTCAGTGAGCTTGATAGATTCAAATCTATATTTGACATGCAGAAGGATGATAATTTATCTTTCTCCATCAATTCACTATTCTGGGTCTGAAATAATTTAGTCTGTATGTGTTGAAACTACATAATGAGCTGTTTCCAAAGTCACCCTGTTATTTAAAAGTAGTGTTTGCTCAGATGTGAAATTATGTTCCTCTTTTATAGTTTTGATCAAACTCCATCTGGTATACCATGGAGATTTTGGGCACTGTACTTCAAAAGATACAATGGCTGTGGAGTGGGCACAGCATAGATTTAATAGCAGGCTACCAGGACATAAGTTGAACATTATAGGGTTAAATTCATTATTTTATTTCTTGTAGTGTGGGCATCACAGGCAAGGTTAGCATTTATTACCCATCCTATTTACCTTCAACAAATTGAGCCACAACATTGAACTACTGCAGTCTGAGTTGCATAAATTTGGCTTCTATTTGTGCTTTAAGGCAATCTATGAGAATTGACCATTGTATGGAATATGGGAATAAACTGTTGGGGAAGTTTAGAGCTTGATGAGTTTGTCACCAAGAAAGCAAAACATTTTTGCTTGCACAAAAAGATACCTCAATTTGGAGACCCCTTTAACCTTTTCATATGTAAGCGTTGATGTTTAAATGCAAGCGGCTACTACCGATTTAAATTCATAAGCTATTTTAATCTAGAGTCTAAAACATTTGAGGCCAAGCTAAATTGCTCAGGATCAAAAGCTGAGTAATAGGAAATGATGTAAGTTGACAACCAATGCCTGTAAAGCCTGAAGTGATCTTTAATACCTTTTACACAATTGTATCCTTTTATCATTTATTTTTTATTAGTACCATGACAGTAGTTATGGTAAAGAGGACTTTCTTCCAAAGGAAGGTTGGACAATTACAAAGAAATACTGAAATTGTGGTACATTGGTGGTACTAAATTGATATTTTCTGTTGGTTAACAGTGTTTTGAGTCCACAGCTGATATTTGTTGTCCACAGCTGATATTTGGGCTTGTAAAGAATACTTGGTTTTGGGTGGCACAGGAGCATAACGGTTAGTGTAATGCTATTACAGTGCCAGTGATCGGGGTTCAATTCCCGCCACTGTCTGTAGGAGTTTCTACGTTCTCCCTGTGACTGCATGGGTTTCCTCTGGGTGCTCTGGTTTCATCCCACATTCCAAAGACGTACGGGTTAGTAGGTTAACATGGGTGTAATTGGGCAGCGCGGGCTTGTTGGGCCAGAAGGGCCTGTCATCATGCTGTATACATTTTTTTAAAAGTTTTTTAAAGTTTTGGTGCTTGTGCCACCAGGTGACCAAGGAGTGGAACAGCAAGGGTAAGGCAAAATGTAATGAAGAAATTGCACTGGTGCTTGCCCAACTAAACTAATTCCTTCTGCCTACAGAATGTCCATATCTTACCATTTCCCACACATTCATGTGCCTATCTAAGAGCTTCCTGAACGCCCCGATTTGTATTTGCTTCCATCACCACCGCAGGCAGCGCATTCACTCTGTTTCTTAAAAAAAAGACTTTCCCCACACATTTCCTTTGAACTTGCCCCCATTACCTTAAATGCATGCCCTCTGGTACTGAACATTTGAACCCTGGGGAAAAGATGCTGGCTGTCTACTCTATCTATGCCTCTGTCTCATAAACCTCTATCAGATCTCCCCTCAGCCTCCGCTGCTCCAGATAAAACAACCCAAGTTTGTCCAACCTACCCTCTTAGCACAGCCCTCTAATCCAGGCAGCATCCTGGTAAACCTCTTCTGCACCCTCTCCAAAGCCTCAACATCCTTCTCATAATGGGGCAACCAGAACTGAATGCAATATTCCAGATGCAGCCTAACTAAAGTTTCATAAAGCTTCAGCATAACTTCCTGACTCTTGAATTCAGTGCCTCGACTGATGAAGGCAAACATGCCTCCTTTACCACCTTATCAACCTGTGTAGCCAATTTCGGGGAGCTATGAACTTGGACCCAAAGATCCTTCTGCTCATCAACACTGCTAAGGGTTTTGCCATTAACTGTGTACTGTCCCTTTACAGTTGATCTTCCAAGGTGCAACACTTCACATTTGACCAGGTTGAACTCCATCTGCCAATTCTCTGCCCATATCTGCGCTTGATCTATATCCCGCTGTATCCTCGCCATTCTTCTACGCTATCCACACCACCACCAATCTTCTTATCATATGCAATCTTAGTAACCCACCCATGTACATTTTCATCCAGGTCATTTATGTATGTCACAAACAGCAGAGGTCCCAGTACAGATCCTTGAGGGACACCATGTTACGGACTCAGTGAAAGTCCCTTTAAGATAGAGAGTGAGTGTGTATGTGTGTGGGGGGCGTGCTTACGTCAATAGAAGATAAAGGACGTAATGACGTTGTTGAAGAGGTTAGAAGAAGAAGAAGAAGAGAGAGAGAGAAGGGAGAGAGACACCAGCCTGCTTGTTTTCTCTATCGATGGATGAGAAACAATAACTGTGTTTGCCACTGAAATCCATGTATGGAAGTTGGAAGTAATCCAGTGGAGTTCACTTTGTTGCTGACCTGTAGAAGGAAACAGGTATTTGTATGTGGACGACCACGGTTCGGATGCTTTTCGGGGTGAGGAAGTCACTACCGAGTAAGCACTGAAGTGTCGTTTGGGTTCCATCGTGGAACATTTGGATTTCATATGTACTCTATGTTTCTCTACGTCTACGTCTTATCTTCAGATAACGGTGGTTGTTGAAGAAGCCCTTGCTCATGTTTCACCTTACGGCTTGCGGAACTGAACTTTAAGAACCATTCTGGAACTGGGAGTTTTGGACTTTGTCACACACACACACACGACGAGTTTAATTTTGGGGTTAACGTTCGAGGTTTAACATTTTTACTTTTATTTTACGTATTATCATAAGTAGTGATTAATAAAATAGTTTTTAACACTAAATCATGCTCAGTGTGTTTCTTTTGTTGCTGGTTCGTGACAACCACTAGTCACAGACCTCCAGCTAGAATAAGTCCCATCAACCACTACCGTCTGTCTTCTATGGGCAAGCCAGTTCTGAATCCAAACTGCCAATTCACCATGGATCCCATGCATGAAAGGGCTCTTTCTGTATCTCAGTTGATTTTCTTAATATTTCCAAGTTTACTGACACTAAAGTAGGTGCAAATGGGAGTACAGAGGATGGTGTAGAGAGGCTTCAAGAGGTTGTGGACATGCTCAGTGAGTGCCAAGAACATGGCAGATAGAAAAATGTGAGGTTTTACACTTTGGTGCACATGACAGAGAAGTAGAATGTTTGTTAAATGCTGAGAAATTGGGTTGTACTGATGCTTAGAGGAATCTGGTGGTGCTTGTACCCAAGTCACTGAAGACCAACATGCAGGTGTAACGATTGAGGACAAACTGTGTGAGAGAGTTTGAGTACAGGTATAAGGAACTCTTACTGTAATTGTGAAGGGATTTGGTGACCATGCACCTGCAGTAATGTGTACACTTTTGCTCTCCTGGTGTAAGAAAAGATGTACTTGCCATGGAATACAGTGAAGATAACCATACCAATGATGTAGGTAAATATTGATCATCAGCAATGTACTTTTGTATCTTGCACTATTTATTTTATAACAAAGTATGAATTTATTTTTCATCAGGTACCAATATTTCCTGCAACTTAAACAAGATATTCTTAGTGGAAGGTGAGTGTTATTTCTGTAACTTTGGAAAAACTAATTCAGCAACCAATCTTATTGGCTTGGGCTGGCATATAATAGAGAATTTTCAACTGAAATAACTTGAGGCTGTAGCCAGGAAGAATTCATTTCAGTTTTAAAATCCACTCTAGATAATTAAACTTAGTCATTAGTTCTTCTTTCTCTGCTTTAAAGTCTCCCTTCTAAGTCTACTTCTGTTTTAAAAATCAATTAAAAGATATTTTCTCTCAGGCATGATGGCTCATTTACTCAATATCTCTCCTATTCCATGTAGTACAATACATTCTGTATGTTACACATTTCAAAGATTCTGTATCATGTGTGTTGCTGTGGTAAACATTCCCTCCTGATGCACTTCAATCCTACTATCCATAGAACCATACAGCACAAAACAGGCCCTTCGGCCCACCATGTTGTGCCATCCATCAAACCACCCTCACACTATCTAACCCTTTCCTCCCGCATATCCCTCTATCTCACATTCCTCCATATGCCTATCCAACAAACTCTTGAACCTGTCCAATGTATCTGCCTCCACCACCACCCCAGGCAGTGCATTCCATGCACCAACCACTCTCTGGGTGAAAAACCTCCCCCTGACATCTCCCCTGAACCTCCCACCCATAACCTTAAAGCCATGCCCTCTTGTCTTGAGCATTGGTGCCCTGGGAAGGAGGTGCTGACTGTCTACTCTATCTATTCCTCTCAATATTTTATGTCTCTATCATGTCTCCTCCCATCCTCCTCCTTTCCAGTGAATAAAGCCCTAGCACCTTAAACCTCTCCTCATATTCCATATGCTCTAATCCAGGCAGCATCCTGGTAAATCTCCTCTGCACCCTCTCCAATGCCTCCACATCCTTCCTATAATGCAGCGACCAGAACTGAACACAGTACTCTAAGTGTGATCTAACAAGAGTTTTGTAAAGCTGCATCATCACTTCGCGGCTCTTAAACTCAATCCCACGATTTATGAAAGCTAACATCCCATAGGCCGCCTTAACTGCTCTTTCCACCTGTGAGGCAACTTTCAGTGAACTGTGAATATGAACCCCCAGATCCCTCTGCTCCTCCACACTGCTAAGTACCTTGCCATTTACCTTGTACTCTGCCCTGGAGTTTGTCCTTCCAAAGTGTACCACCTCACACTTCTCCGGATTGAACTCCATCTGCCACTTGTCAGCCCAGCTCTGCATCCTATCAATATCCCTCTGTAAGCCCCGACAGCCCTCCACACTATCCACAACACCGCCGATCTTAGTGTCATCCGCAAACTTACTAACCCAGCCTTCCACCCCCTCATCTAAGTCATCTATAAATTTCACAAAAAGTAGAGGTCCCAGAACCGATCCCTGCAGGACTCCACTAGTCACTGCCCTCCAATCCGAGGGCACTCCCTCCACCACAACCCTCTGCTTTCTACAGGCAAGCCAATTCCTAATTCACACAGCCAAGCTTCCCTGGATCCCTTGGCCTCTGACCTTCTGAAGAAGCCTACCATGCGGAACCTTATCAAACGCCTTACTAAAATCCATATAGACCACATCCACCACAATACCCTCATCAATCTTCCTCGTCACCTCAAAGAACTCAGGCTTATGAGGCAAGATCTTCCCTTCACAAAGCCATGCTGGCTGTCCCTAATCAGTCCATGATTCTCCAGGTGTTCATAGATCCTATCCCTTAGAATCCTTTCTAACAGCTTACCCCCACAGACGTGAGACTCACCGGTCTGTAATTCCCTAGACTATCCCTACTACCTTTTTTGAACAAGGGGACAATATTCGCCACCCTCCAATCCTCTGGCACCATCCCCATGGACAACGAGGACTCAAAGATCCTTACCAGCGGTTCAATCTCCTCCCTTGCCTCTCGAAGCAGCCTGGGGAATATCCCGTCAGGCCCCGGAGATTTATCTGTCTTGATATTATTTAACAACTTCAACACATCCTCTCTCTTGATATCTACAACCTCGAGAACATTACCCTTACCAGCACTCCCTTCCACATCATCAAGACCCCTCTCCTTGGTGAATACCGAAGAGAAGTATTCATTGAGAACTTCTCCCACTTCCGCTGCCTCCAGGCACATTCTCCCACCTTTGTCTTTAATCGGACCTACCTTTACCCTCGCCATCCTCCTACCCTTCACGTACATGAAAAAGGCCTTGGGATTTTCCTTAACTCTACTCGCTAATGCCTTTTCATGTCCCCTTCTGGCTCTCTTCAGCCCTTTCTTAAGCTCCTTCCTTGCTACTCTATATTCCTCGCGGGCCCTGTCTGAACCTTGCTGCTTATACCTTTATGTATGCTACCTTCTCCCTAACTGGTCGTTCCACTCTCTCGTCACCCACGGTTCCTTCACCCTGCCGTTCCTTCTCTGCCTCACTGGGACATATTAATCCCTAACATCCTGCATAAGATCCCTGAACATTGACCACATCTCCATAATACATTTCCCTTCAAAAAGGACATCCCAATTTACACTCCCAAGTTCTCTCCTTATAGCCTCATAGTTTGCCCTTCCCCAATTAAATATCTTCTTGTCCTCTCTGCACCTGTCCCTGTCCATGACAATTTTAAAGGTTATGGAGCAATGGTCACTGTTCCCCAAATGCTCACCCACCAATAGATCCTTCATCTGTCCCAGTTCATTTCCTAAAACTAGATCTAGCATGGCATTCCCTCGAGTCGGCCTGTCGACATACTGTGTCAGGAATCCCTCCTGGACACATTTAACAAATTCTGTCCCATCTAAACCTTTGGCACTAAGCAGGTTCCAGTCTATATTTGGGAAGTTGAAGTCTCCCATTATACCAACCCTGTTATTTTTGCTTCTCTCCAAACACCTGCCTGCTAATCTGCTCCTCTATCTCTCTACCGCTACCAGGGGGCCTATAGAATACTCCTAGTAGAGTAACTGCTCCTTTCTTGTTCCTTCCTTACTTCCACACATATGGACTCTAGAGATGATCCTTCTACAACATCCATCCTTTCCGCAGCCGTAACAGTGTCCCTGACCAGTATCGCCACCCCTCCTCCTCTTGTCCCCCCTTCCTTATCCCTCTTAAAACACCGAAAACCAGGAATATTCAATATCCACTCCTGCCCTGACGTCAGCCACGTCTCAGTAATAACCACAATGTCATAGTCCCCCATACTTATCCAAGCCCTCAGTTCATCTTCCTTATTCCTGACGCTGCTTGCATTTAAGTAAACACTTCAGGCCATCTACCTTACTACTTTTATAGCCTGTATTCTGCTTCTCCTTCCCCAAAGCCCCTCTACCTGTTTGATCTAACTTTTCCCCATCCCCTTCTTCCTCTGACCTACTCCTCCGGTTCCCTTCCCCCTCCCAAACCACCCTAGCAAACCTAGCTGCAAGGATATTGGCCCCCTTCTGGTTCGGGTGTAACCCGTCCTCTCTGTACAGGTCCCACCTTCCTGAGAAGAGATCCCAATGATCCAGAAATCTAAAACCCTCACTCCTGCACCAACTTCTCAGCCACGCATTTATCTGCCACCTCCTGTTCCTGCCTTCACTATGGCGTGGCACCGGCAGCAATCCCGAGATTGCTACCCTTGAGGTCCTGTTCCTCAGTCTTCTGCCTAGCTCCCTGAACTCGCTCTTCAGGACCTCATCCCCCTTCCTACCTATGTCGTTGGTGCCAACATGGATCACAACTTCTGGCTGCTCTCCCTCCTGCTCAAGAATCCTGTGGACCCGATCAGTGACATCCTGGACCCTGGCACCTGGGAGGCAACATACCATCCGGGATTCATGCTCACTGCCACAACCTCCTATCTGTTTCCCTGACTATCGAGTCCCCTATCACTATCGCATGTCTCTTTCCCACCCTTCCCTTCTGAGCAGCAGTACCAGTCCCAGTGCCAGAGACCTGGTTACTGCAGCTAGGCCCCTGCAGGTCATCCCCCTCAACAGCCTCCAAGGCGGAAAACCTGTTAGAGGGGAACAGCCTCCGGGGTTCCCTGCTCTGTCTGCCTGCCTGACTTCTTCCTCTTCCCTCCCCTGACAATCACCATTCTGTCTGCATCCTGAACCTCGGATGTACCTGCTCTAAGGGGGGTGACTGCCTCCTGATGGACCGTGTCTACATAACTCTCCCTCCCTTATGCTGCGCAGTATTTGTAGCTGCGACTCCAGCTCATCAACTCTGAGCCGAAGTTCCTCCAGCCTCAAGCACTTACTGCAGATGTGGCCATCTTGGACCGCAGCAAGGTCCACGAGTTCCCACATCAAACAGCTGCAGCATATGACCATGTCCTCCATCTGACTACCTTTTTCTTTCCCCTAGCTAATCCCACAGACAAATCTATAATAGACAACAGGTAAACCTCACCTTTACCTACTTACCAGCTACCAACCCTCCTTGCCCCTACACGCAGAAGCCCCTTGAGCCAAAGCCCGACCACTCTGCTGCCTCTCACTCCGCTGCCTGTTCCGACGCTGCCCGCTCTATAGGCTGTTTGATTTTTTTAAGCTGCCCACGCTGTGCCTGCGCAGTCCAGCCCCCACTCGACCAGTTAGAAAAAACTTTCAAAACACTTACAAAAGTATGTTATAAAAATCTAACCCTTACACTTAAAACCCTAATAAAGTGATAAAAAGAAAAAACTTAGCTGCTCTGAAGTCCTCCGAACCGAAGCCCTCGAGTCCTATTTGAAAACATGTCAAGTTTAAAATAAGAACTCAGTTTAGTGAATTAAGTGGTGGTCGTTCTAGCAGTAAGTGGTACCTGTCATTGTGTGGATATTCCACAGGTAAGGCAGCAACTGTGGGGGAAGAAAAACAAAGTTTCTGGTAAAAGATCCTTTTTCCCGAAAACTCTGTTTTGCTTTCCAGAGATACTACTTCACCTGAGTTTCCAGCATTTTATTTTTATTTCAGTTGCTCAGGGAAGCAGATCTAAAAGTTCTCGATTGGATCTCCACTCTTGGGCTGCATTACCTAATCTCTTTCACTGTATCACAGTCCTTGAGATGGAAATATCTTTTGAGCACTCACTCCAGAAAGCCATTCCATATCAATGATTAGAAGTGAATATGTAAGAATGTTGAAGGACTAATTTGAGCTGGAATCTCTGATTCACTGAGTTACAATGATTTTGATATGATGGCCTGGCTTTGTAAACCAAATTCCCAGCAAGAATTTCACCTCTTTTTGGGAAAGGAAAACTTGTGTCAAAAGAATGAAGTCCTTTGTAAGTTTAAGGTATTTTACATATTTGACAATGAGTGACAATTGTTGGAGGGGGAAGATTCTTTCCCAAGAGTGAAACATGGAATGCTAAAATGAAGTATTGAGGCAAAGACTATTGCATAATTTAGTGAATCAAAGTGTGATCCTGAGGAAAGTAGAACTATGGAGTGGAATCGATTTTGGCTGGAAATGACATGAACCCATTAGTTTCTCTCCTACCCTGTACTTTGACTCTAATTCATTTAATAATCATGTACAGATGTCATATTTTGCAGTGGTATGAAATTATTTCTGTCTGAAAGCTTGTAGGTAACTTCCCAAGAACTCATTGTGTAACCGCCAAATATTTTTTTTAAAAAGGTTCGTTTCTCATTCATTATTTTGATCAAATGAAAACTTGTATAGAAACCCATCTCATTTAATTTTAAATCAAAACCACACTAATCGACACAAAACTCAAGTTTTTCTCTGCTGTGGAATGATCACAGTAGAGGAAAATATCTAAATCTAGTATTCTTCATTAATATGGTGCAAACTGAAGAATTTACATTGTGTTAGTTTTGGCAGTGGCATGAATCAAAGCTATTATAATGCTTGAATATTCAAATTTAAAACACCATTTCCTATGTGTAGTTTTAACAGATGTGGCATTTATAAGTGGGGCTAGTTGCAAAATGCATCTGGTAAATGGTTTTAATTTTGTGAATGAAATCGCTTTGGATTCAGTGTTTTTTAAAGTGCCCTAATGAAGGAGGTCCTAAATTGGGGCATGGGCACCAGTGTTGGTTTGGGTGGGAGAACATGAGGGTGAGGCAGAAGTGATGGTCAAGTATGATGGTCACTAATGTGATATCGCATACTTGGCTGAGGTGCATTATAGGACAGTCTCACTGCTCTGGGATGCTGGAATTCTTGCTGGTTTCTACAAGTAGACAATGCAACCTAAATTTGTTAAAGATCGTTTTTGGAGGGATTCTAATGTGGGATTGCATTCCCCCCTCACGGTCTTTTTGCTGGTTACAAAAGTCGGCACCATTTAGTGAAAGATGAATCCCTCTGACAAATTTGTGTTTAACAGACATTCCTGAGGCGGCTGGCTATTTGAGCCACATAATCTCTTGAACATGAAGTCTGGTTGCTTATTGTGCAGTGATTCCCAACTTCTCCCTCCCTAATGCCTCCACATCAACAAGGTATATAACTTGCAAAATAGAGATTTTTAGGTTGGAACCTTATCTGACTAATATTCACATGTCTAAGTATTCATATTAATCGTGGAATAATTCCATTATTTTTCATTTCTCTATTATAGGTTGCCTTGTCCATACAACATTGCAGCCCTTCTGGCCTCTTACTCTGTTCAGTGTAAGTATGGACCTAACAGTTTCTTGTTCAAGACAATTTTGCTTTCCCCTCTGATTTGTTTTGCCCCTTTAAGTATTTCTTTACTGTTCAACATCCTCTGCAGCTTTCGCATTGCTCCCTCCCTCATCTTTCAGACTCATTATTAACCAGTCCATCCTGCTTCCTAGGTTCACTGCATTCACTTCTGTTTCTACTTGTACCCATCGCAATACTGCCCACTTTTCCCCCCAGAATGAAATCAGGTGGTCTATTTAGTTATGAAACGGACACTGAATCTGACAAGACAAAAGCTGACCCAGACTAGTAAGTCTAAAACTTAGGGATTTGTGCCTTAAGAGCAAGTGTCTCAAAAAATCACGTTTACAGAATTGCATTGTTTGGCCAACTTCCATGGTATTGCCTGTTCCATTGGTCAGACACCATCACCTGAGATGGTGGCGCTGTGACATACAGTTTAATGAGTATCCCCTGCAGCCCTCTATATCATTGCACTCAAATGTGCAAAGGAATCTCCAGCTGATTACAACCCACAGCCCTTCCTTCAGTGATGAGTCAGCACAACTCTGAATATTGAGAGAATGAGTGAAGCAAAAGTGAAGAGTGTACCTGATTGGGAAACTTCATTGGTTACCCTCTTCACAGAATGCAGCCTGACCTCCTGAGCATTTCCAGCACTTTTTATTTTCCTTTACTGATATCCTGGCACATCCATTGCTGTACCATTACTTTCAAACCAGGTTCAGTTAAGGTTATGGCAAGGCATGCCAGGATACGTAATAGGGCATACTTAAAAATGACGTGACAACCTGGTGAAGCTGCAAAACAGGATTGCATCGATGCGAAACAAGTGCAACATGCTATAGGTATTATCTAAGTGATCCCACAACCAGTGAATTAGCTCTACAGACCTAGCCCATCTAGTTGTGAATAATTGTGAGCAATTAATGTGAGGTGGAGATTCAATGATGGCAGAGTCCAGCACAGGCAACACCCGCATTACCAGAGGGGGGTTGTTCCTAGAAAAATGCTGGTGATTTTCCATCATGCAAAGCTGCACCATTTGTGCATGCATCAAGAAATGCGGGTTGAAAAAACTTAAATTGTGTTTATTAACTTTTTATCTTAAAGTCTGTAAGAGCAAGTTTTATTCTGTATCTGAAATATTTGGGTCGTGATTTGTAAATTCTGTAAATGTGGATTTCTGTTACCAGAATGGCTGTAACACGGGGGTCATAAAGGCAAGTGTTTATGACGTCCAAAAAATCTGTGTGGATGATCCTATCCCACCTTCTACATTACAATTCAGTCTTCACTCAATGTGATTTACTTCCACTTGATACAAGGAGGTAGTCTGCAGGTGAGGGTTGATGGGTATGGCTGGTGGGAAAGTGTCTCTGGCCTGTGCTGTCCTGTGCTTAAACATCCAAATTGCTGCAACCAGCATCCTAATCTCCATACGTGTCTGTATTCTCATAGTTTTCTACATTCCTTAGTTAATTTTGGATATGTTGGCATTTAGAAAACCCACCTTCTTTCATTTTGATTTCATCCTGTATTGTATCTCCAAACATAGCGCTCCCTCTGTAAACATTTGGCTTCGTTCTGTTTCATCATTGCTCATACATCTGCTATCTGCTAATTGCTATTCACTGCTTTTTCTTCATGTAAAATTGTTATGCTACCTGCATTCAAGAACTGTAGGTGTTAACCCAATCCTATATGTAATGGGATTTATTAAATTACAGCTCTGAACTATACTGAAGTGCTTTCAGGTATTGATTATAGTGAATAAATTGAACATTTAGTATTTTCCTTGGTAGTTAATTTTATTCCAACATTTTGAAGCTCTTCCATCTTTCCCTTTTATTCTAAACATTCCTAAGAATCATCGTAATATTGGGAGAAAAATGAATGTGCTCGACCTCGACAATCTCAAAAACTATGTTTGCATGCTAATGCCCTTATTTCATTTCAGTTACCACTTGTTTTTAACAGAACCTCCCATGTGTTTTGCATGCACCTTTTTGCTTATGTTTTGCATTTTAGATGTACTCTGGTTTCACATTTTAAGTATCTTCCATTTCCAGATCTCCAAAAACCTTCCACTTTTTTTTTAGTTCCTTATTCCACCATACTTTTTAAATACAGTGAAGTCACACTTCCATTTCCAAGATTTCAAATTTGGACCTGTAGTAACTTGATCTGAGGTTACGGCATGTAGGTTATGGAATGTGGCACTAAAAGGAACTATCTTGCGTTGTGACATTGTAGAAGTGGCAATTAGGGAAATGTTTTAATATTTAATGCATACCTGTAGATAATGAAAATAGTTCTGTTGGAATCTGGGATGAAAGCGTACAGTGTGAAAATTAAAGCCAGGACTTTCAGGAGTAGACAATGGTGAAGTTAAGTTTAAATGAGTTTTTTGATGAACAACAATGTTAAGAAAGTCAGTGAAAATGTAAGGATATGCAGTTCCACAATCTCATTGAATGGTGGCATTTGCTCAAGGAGTGGAAACCTGATCTTGTCAGTGTTTTTGAAAAAACCTATCACAGGTACCACCCTTTGCACCGAAGATGCAATCCCAGCCTAAGAATGCTAATGAAATTGTAGTTAAAAATGGTCTATAGAATTATATAGAAAGATCTATTATTGACAGTGCTGTTGTGCCAAGAATTGGTGTGAATTCAGCAATGAATTGCCCCACAGCTTACTGTGGAGAGTGCCAGTGGGGCTGTTGTTGGGCAGCTTGGAACAAGCAGTGTGGGTATTTGTGGGGTTCAAGACTGCATCCTAGTTGGTGCTGAGAATACAGGTCATTGGAGAGGATTGATACTAGGTGCTCCGTGTGTTGATAGACTGTGGACCTGTTGGAAGCTTCTTCATCAAAATTCTCATTTAAACTTCGCTGTCTAATTCTGAAAGTCCTGGCTTTAATTTTCACACTGTGCTCTTTAGTCCTAGATTCCAACTAGTAGAAATATTTTCATTATCTACAGGTTTGTATTAAAATATTAAAACATTTCTCTAATTGCTAGTTGTACAATGTCACATACAAGATAGTTGCATTTAGACCTGATAAGTGCCACATTCCATAACCTGCGATTCTGCCCGGCCCAGCAATTTCTCTATGGTATTAAGCTCAACTGAAAAGGGATGACAGTAGCTAGTACCAGCTTTCCCCTCCATGGACTCCATCTATATCTCTCACTGCCTTAGTGAAGCAGCCAGTATCATCAAAGACCCCACCCACCCAGGTCATTCTCTCTCCTCTCCTCTCCCATCAGGCACATACCACCAGGCTCAAGGACAGCTTCTATCCCACATTGATAAGACTATTGAACGGTTCCCTTATACGATGAGATGGACTCTTGACCTCACAATCTACCTTGTTTGACCTTATTGTCAACCTACAATGCACTTCCCTGTAGCTGTGACACTTTACTCTGTATTCTGTTATTGTGTTTACCCTGTACCATCTCAATACACTGTGTAATGAATTGACCTGTACGATCGGTATGCAAGACAAGTTTTTCACTGTACCTTGGTACAAGTGACAATAATAAACCAATACCAATTATGTACAACAGGAGGTGATGAGAGAGGTTGTAGGATCTGGGCAGTCTGTCAGGTGCTGCTAGTCCCCAACAATAGTATTTGTATTTGCTGCTGATGAGGAATTAGCCCTATGCTCCACATGTCAGTGTTGAGTAGCTGTGCCACTAAAGCTGGCCCACCCAATAACAGCCTTCACGCAAGCAGCATCTCCACACTGACCTGTGAGTAATTCATTGCTGGGGTATCACCTGTGGAGGCAGAGATTTGCATCAGGTTCCTGGCGCAACAGCAGCACAGCATGAGCAGATGTCCTTGCTTTTAAGGAAAAGAGGCGGGTATATATGAGATGTTAGACTGGAGGGCCAAGAGTATGCTAACAAATCAGTGCGGTGGGATACAAGTATGTTTCTATATCCTCACAACATTTGTCTCTTCATTGTTGAAGTATGTGTTCCATTAAAAGTGGCATTTATCATTGATCTTAAGTATCATTCCATTACGATTGGTTAACTCAAGTACAAAGGAAAATAAGATTTAATGGTGATGGATAAAAATGGAAGGCGATGGCATGGTGAACAGATGGATGTACATCTCTGGTGTTCAATAATGAGGGTGTAGCGGCTGCTACTGCGATGCGAGAATAAAGACACGAGTCTGCAAGCTGTGGAACAAGACTGATTTATTTACCTGCCTTGTGCGGGCCTTTTAAGCAGCGCGGTTCCCGCCCTCTGACAACAGAAATCAGCTGCTGGGACTGGTTTAGGTAGATGTTGGGCACGCAGTCTGGTGACTTGGCCGAAGGACGAACCACTCTCACGTTTGGCCTTCCACAGGACATCTGCCCAGGCGGCTACCTTACATGGGTTGCTGAAGTCAGCGTTGGCCAACAGCAGGTGAATGTCGTTGGCCAGCTGTTCGAGGAAGGCCTGCTAGAACATCAGGCAGGGCTTGTGTCCCTTGGCCAAGGCCAGCATCTCGTTCATTGGGGCCGATGGAGATCTGTCCCCCAGGCCGTTGAGATGAAGCAGGCGGGCGGGGCACTCATAACAGGAGAGGCCGAAGGTCCAAATGAGGAGGGCCTTGTAAGCCAGGTACTTGCCTTCCTCTGGAGGAGTCTGGATGAAGTCTCCAACCTGGGCGGCTGTCTCCTGGTCCAGGGAGCTGACCACGTGGTAGTACCGTGTGGTGTCGGAGGTGATCTGCCACAGTTGGAACTGGGCTTCGGCCTGGTCAAACCACACGTGGGGCCGAAGCGTCCAAAAGGTGGGCAGCTTGAGTGCCACTGCGTTGGCTGCTGCGTTGTCGGTCAATGTGTGGGTCCAAAATCTGTTTGGACTGTTGGGGTCACCAATGTAGCGGCTGCTGCTGTGATGCGAGAATAAAGACGAGTCTGCAAGCTGTGGAACCAGACTGATTTATTTACCTGCCTTGTGCGGGCCTTTTAAGCGGTGCGGTTCCCGCCCTCCGAAAATGGAAATGACATATGCGCTACGTCATCAAAACTTCTCGAACACGCGGGTTCCCCTCTTCGCCCCCCCCCCCCCCCCCCCCCCCCCGTTGCTCAGGGAAGACAAAGGCCCAGCGCCATCTTGGGCCTCACCGCTCTGACAATGTGCATCCAACCACCAAGCCTGTTCGCTTGCAAGGACGGTGAGTCGCCACAAGGGGACATATTTTGGTAGAATGATTAGACGTTTGAGGAAAAATTCATGCAGCATGGTGGAGGTGTAGTACTTCCAGAAAAGGTGGTGGACTCGGAAACTTCAATGTATTTAGAAAGTCCCCGGGATAGCTCTTAAAATTGCCAGGACCTAAAAGGTTCCAGACTGAGAGTTGGAATCTCAAAATAGTGTAAATTGCTTTTTATCCTCGCATCAATGCTGAGCCAAATGACTAGTGCAGTAATGTCTGATTCTATGATGTATGCTGTTATTGAGTAGGTAGCACTCTTGCCTATGGTAGAAGTTGTGGAATGAATTACCATTTGGACAGCTGCATGGATATGAAAGGTTTAGAGGGCTGTGAGTCAAATGCAGGTAAATGGGACTAGATTAGATGGGCATCTTGGTTAGAATGGACAAGTTGGGCCAAGGGCCTATTTTCGTGCTGCATAACTCTGACTGTTTCATTCGGTGCGAGGACAAAAATCCCAGTGCAGTACCGAGGGAATGTTGTATTGCTGGAAGAGCCAACTTTGGGATGAATAGAAATCCACGGCCTGTCAGATCTCTCGTGGACATAGAGGATCCCACTAAACTGTCTTAAAGAAGTTAGGGGAGTTATCCTTGTTGCTCTGGCTAATATTCCTTTCAACTAACATCACGAAAGCATTTGGTGGTTATTGCTTTGGGCAAATTTGGTGCTCATTTCTTACATGACAACAGTGACAATGCTTCCAGTATGTCATTGCCTATAAATCACTTGGGATATCAAGATACTGATATGTGGAACTTAAATGGCCTTTCTTTAACTTCAGTGGTACAACGGCACTACTCTTCTGGGGCACTTGTGCAATTTCACGTACCTTTTAATCTATTAAGCTTGCAGTCTGAATCATGCCAAGAGGTCAGGCAGAAATTAATCTGCCCATTCCAATATTTTACATCAGAGTAGTATTAATGGACAGCAGCAGATACTGAAATTGAGATTTTGAAAATATTTTTGAAGATATTCACTTCATGCAGTTAAAGACTTCTGCAGTGTTCACAAGTTTAAGGTGAATCATGATTTTAATGTTTGTCCAGGCACCTCCATGCCTTTAGTTCATTCCTTTACAAAGTTCTTGAACTTACTAATTTGTTTGTCGTTGTCGTAATTTCATTTGGTCCTGAGTCCAACCAGATATTTAAACAATGGTTTGGCTTCTGGCATACAGCTCTAGTGACCTTTGCTTGATCCTGACCCTGTGCTGTCCATGAGGATTGTGGTCCCTGTGACCATGTGGATGTCCTCCACATTCCAAAGTATTTGTAGGTTAATTCGTCACCAAATTGTCCCTGCAGTAGGTGGGTGGCAATCTGAAAAATAATCCTCCAGTATTACCCTCTGACTCCTTCCACCAAGTTAATTTTGTATCTAATTGACTTGCTCACTCTGGTTCCCATGAGAGAATGGGTAACAGCAATATTGTTGGGAGGTGGAACAGGTACCAATGGCTGCTTGTGTCCAAAGGAAATATGAGAAAATATAAAAATGAGAAAGAAAATAAATTATTTTCCTCAAGTAATATTCTAAACTCCATTTAACTAGGTAATCATTAATACAGGAACTGATTTTTCAAAATGGGATGGGCAGGTATCCCCACCATTTAAATATACAAGCTTTCAGACTTGCTCATAAAATTGAGTTGTCCTTCATTGGTCAAAGGATTTGCAAAAATATTAGTTAAACATTATAACAAGAAATCTTCAGTGTAATTTTCTGGTTGGAATTGTTGGAATATTCTGCCATTGGCAGAAGTAATCTAGATTCCTGTTTCTTCCTCATTAGAATATCTGGCATGAGCAAAAATTGGTTATTCTAGTCCCATGTAAAAACTAACTTAAATTTCAATGATGAAGAAAAGTATCTAATTTGAATGACCAGTGTCTATGGAAGGAAATGAGTTAAAGGAAAAAGCATAATCTAAAATGTTTACACCACTAGTGTTTTTATTTCAGAGCGAGGAAGTGGTTTTTGCTTCTAACTATAATAATTGATTTTCTTTTAAAGCGGAGCTGGGAGACTACAACAATTCAGAGCACTTGCCAGGTTACCTCGCTGATTATTCTTTTATCGCCAACCAGCCTCAAGACTTTGAAAAGGAGATAGCAAAATTGCATCAGCAGCATAAGTGAGTTAGTCCAGTGTGCATTCTACTTAATGGAATTTTTTTTTCTGACTAAAGCATTTGTGTATTATATTTCTCTGTATAAATTAATTGTTTCTTTTAAACAGAGGACTCTCTCCAGCAGAATCTGAATTTAATTATTTAAACACAGCCCGTAGCTTAGAACTATATGGAGTCGAATTGCACTATGCAAGGGTAAGTTTAAATATGGCACTTGACATGTGGCTTCAGATGTCACTTGAAGTTCTTCATTATTTCTACAAAGTATGGTTAATTCATTGTTAGAATTTATCTACGTGTTTAAATGTTGTCTATCGCTTCTAAATCTGCACAGGCTCCATAAAGGTGTCTACTTAGTGAAATCCTACATTTATTTAAAGGATCTTTACACCTCTAATTTCAGATCACACAAAAACTGAGATTAGGGAAGGGGTGACATCAAGGTCACATTTGTTAATCACCTAGATCAATTCAGTTTGGTCTGCTATTATATTTGATCACAGCAGTTAGTGGATTCCCATGTAATTAATTTGTTGGTTAGGCCATTGCTGACCAGCTGCAAGTGCAGTCCCAGAAAGTGTTGCAATATTCTAAGAAAATGATTTGCATGTACTGTCCAATATTAATAATTATACCTCATGTATACTTCACATAATCTAACACCATTCCAAAACATAACAGTGACCAAAAATTCAGTTTAGAAGAATGAGAGCTGATCTTAAACCATGAATTTAGGGCTGATGTTTCCCATAGCTGGTGTATCTATAAACAGGAGTCAGTTTCAAAATAGGGTGACAGTGATTCATAACTATAATAAGGGGGATCACAAATTTTTGGAATGCTCTCTCCAAGATTGCTTTTATGATATCAAGGGACATAGGGGATAGTACAGGAAAGTGGCACTCAGGTACAAGATCAGCCAAGATCTCAGTGAATGGTGGGGCCAGCACAAAGGACTGAATGCCTGTTTCTGTTTTGTTAATGTTCTGACAAAATCATGGAAGTTAATTAAGCGTGTGCCCTATGACTGTGCTTGAGATAGTGCCCATCATTTATATCTATTACTCATCTTTTTATTTACTAATCAGAAGTTGAATTAGCTATATTTTGGACTCTTATTTACTGCAAATCTGCATTGTATAGTGGAAATAAAATAAAAACTGCAGATGTTGGAAATCCTCATCAGGCTAGCCATTGCACAGTGAATTTGGCCAACAATAAATTTTAAATTTTGATTCTTATTTGAAAGAGGTACTGGTGATGGAAATTGAATGCACCATATACCTTTTAATCATTTGTATGAACAGTTAGATATCAGTTTCTTGGAATTCAGGGCTGTAACTTAGTATTTTAACTAAAGCCATTGGTTAAGGAGTATATTTTTTGCAGAACTGTCAGGTCTGCTTAATGCATTCGTGGTTGAATTTCATGGCGGGATGCATGCATATGTAATGTTCACAGTTGATTTCATGAGATCGAGTGACTGACTGAGATGTCGATTGCTATGAAGCTCCTGAAGTTTAATCCTATTTTGGTTTTCATCAGTAATTTGAAGCTATAAGCTATGTAATATGGCTCTTCAGAGATGAACATGATCCAATGAATGAATCCCTATTTCCATGCCTAATGTGAGTGACTGACATTCCATCCTGATGGAACCCCATCTGGGATTGCCCTCATGATATTGGACCTCTTGTGCATCTTGTACTTGGGTTTATGTTACAAGAATCAGGACTGGTGCCTTTGCTTCTGCAAGTGTAAATTGATAGGGGAAGAGTATAGAGCAACAATTTAGTCATCAGATACACTAATAGGGATGGACTAAATTTACTTGGTCTTATGCAAATTTGATATTCATAGCACTTCATGTGTGCCACATTTTGCACCAAACAAATACAAAGATGGAAAGTTTGACTCTGTACAAGAGTAATATTTAGAGATCTGATTATCTCAAGCCTCAAACTAAAGGCTGCACATAAGTCATTGGCAGACTTTCAGTTTCACTTTTCTTTTCTACTTGCCCTGGCTTCAGTGTACCATATACCTGATGTTCCCCAAAATATTGTTTAACATTTCTTTTACTGGGTTAATCCAGTCCTTAAGAAAATAGTTGGAAGTTCAGATAAGCTGCAGTGTTCCAATAAAGCAATTTAATATTTGGCTCATTAACTGAAGAATAATTCATGTCAAACTTTGATTTAGCTTTTAGTTTATTTTGATAATTTCATGATTTTCTAAGTCTGGGAATTGAGGATATTTCATGTAGAGGTAAAGGCCTAGAAGGCTGGGACTGTAGATTTATGCCTTCAATCTTTACCAGCAATTATAGACCTAAAGTTTGATATGAAATTATCTCCTTTTTAGGATCAAAGTAACACAGAAATTATGATTGGTGTGCTGTCAAGTGGGATTGTAATTTACAAGAGCAGGGTACGAATTAACTACTTTCCATGGTAAGAGCTCTCTCTGCCTACTCTTCATTGAGACTTAATTAAAATGGCCTTCTGACCAAATTTTTTGATTTTTCCTCTTTAGGCTGACGTCCATTTTCCCTTGTACCTCTCTGAAGCACCTTGGTATATTTTTTCTGCTTTTAAGGAGTAATGCATTAATGTTAATTTCTAATTTTGAGATAAGCAAGTCATTGAAGTTGTTAATTTGATGCAAAGGGACATGTGTTTTCCTAAATTTCGATTCTCCTTGTAAGCTACAAAACACTGTTTAGACCGCACTTGGAAGAGTGCAGTTATGGTCATCACACTACAAGGAGGATGTGATTGTGCTAGATAGAAATATGTAAGGTTATGAGAGGCACAGATAGGTAGAAAATCAAAATCTTTTCCTCCTGATAAGTGCATCAAAAACAAGACCACATTGGTTTAAGGTGAGAGGTCAATATCTGGAATGCGCTGCTAAGGCAAGTGGTGGAATTGAATATATTCACAACGTTTAAGGGGCATAGAAGGCTATGGTCCTGATGTGGGCAAATGGGATTAATGTAGGTGGGCCAAAAGGTTGGCTTGGATGTGATGAGCCAAAAGTGAATAGCATCAAAAGCACATAAGACTGATGATAAAGAATAATTACTGAAAGTGGAGAGGAAGAAAGTGAGAGAGGGGAAACTAGTTCTGCCGTTCATAGGAATGAACATGTATATGTCAGATTTTTAAATTTAATATTATGGGAGCTCGATAGTATGCAGGTGTGTCCATAAGTCAGGCGATCATAAACCAGGGACAGCCCATATCCTGAAATGTTTAAATTTTATCGTGAATGTAATTTACTAAATTACATTCACGTCCTAAAGGAGACTAAAGATTCACGAGACTAAAGGAGCTAGAGCTTTACTCATTGGAGAGGAGGATGATGAGGGGAGACATGATGGAGGTATACAAAATATTAAGAGGAATAGATAGAGTGGGCAGCCAGCGCCTCTTTCCCAGGGCATCGGTGCTCAATACAAGAGGGCATGGCTTTAAGGTAATGGGGAGGGGAAGTTCAAGGGAGACGACAGCGAGGTTTTTCACCTAGAGTGGGTGGTGCATGGAATGCGCTGCCTGGGGTGGTGGTGGAGGCTGATACGTTGGTCAAATTCAAGAGATTGTTAGATAAGCATATGGAGGAATTTAAGTTAGAGGGATATGTGGGAGGAAGGGGTTAGATAGTCTTAGGTGAGGTTTGAAGGTCGGCACAACATGGTGGGCCGAAGGGCCTGTATTGTGCTGTATTGTTTTATGGTTATCCATTCCTGAAAACAGCTTCCTGTACCTTTTGTAATATTCCAGAATTGAGTTTTTAGAATTCGGTGTTGTCTACTTACAGTGAAGAATGTTTAGACCGATTGATGATGACTTAATATTTTGAGCAATAATTGAAAAATGAAGGCTATTCAATAGATCAGATTATGGATTTTTCTCCGTTGATAATGAGAATTCCAACTGAAGCAAAGAACAAAATAAATAGCCATGGCTTTGGCAATGTACTATGATAGACAATTGCTTTGGCACTGGAAAGGAAAAGATGAATTGGTAGTATACTAAGAGACAGAGGGAAAAAAGACATAAACAAGTTTCTATTAGTCATTCTTGCTACTTTTAAAATTGAAACGAGTATTTTTAAAATAAAGTCAGCTCTACAGAAAGATCAATGCATAAATTGAGCAAAAGAATTCATACAGAATATAAGGCTTAACAAACACATGACTGTTTTAAGACAGTATAAAATGTGTGTAGTAAATGAGCATTCGGAGCTGTAAAGTGGCTTGTGCTGAAAAGTGGTTAAAGGGATTAACCTCAATGTATTCAATAGATATTAGCAATTGGGTACCAAAGAATAGGGATTTTTTAAACTTGAGGAAATATAGAAATTGGTAATTCATGGCATTAAGTTTGGTGGCATAACAGATCTGTTCCTGTACTGTTCTGTGTTCCATGAAAGTATTTGTAATTATTTAATTGCATTAAAAGGCATTGTTCAATCTATGTTCAGAGATCAATGAAAGTTAGTGGGGCAGGTTGATAAGTTGGTTAAAAAGGCTTATGAAGTACATTTCTTCATTAGATCAGATGTAGAGTATAAGAGCAGGGAGGTTATGCTAGAACTCTACAACACTGGTCAAACTACAACTCAAGTACTGCATACAGATCTGGTCACTACAGGAAGATGTGATTGCACTGGAGCGGATGCAGAGGAGGTTTTCAAGGATGTTGCCAAGATGGAAATAGTTTGACCATGGGGGAAGATTGGGACTCTTTGGAACTGAAGAGGTTAATGGGAGACTTAATTGAAGTGTATAAAACTGAGGGGCCTAGAGCAAGTAAATGGGAAAGTCTAATTGGAGCAGGGCTAATTATAAAGGCATAAGGCAGGAACTAGGTAGAGTAAACTGGGAACACCTTTTTGTTGGCAAGTCCACGTCGAACGTGTGGAAAGTGTTTAAGGATCAAATACATAGGGTACAGGATAGGTATGTCCCGATAAGAAGGAAGGACATGAATGGCAAAATAAGGGAACCTTGGATGTCCAGAAAAGTGATGTCCCTTTTCTTCTTGACTAAGTTCAAGTATGTAGAGCTTAAGTTAGGATCAGATTGAACATGTGAGGACTATAAAGAAGCTGGAAATGAACTCAAAAAAGGAATTAGGAAAGCCAGGAGGAGCCATGAAAAATCCTTAGCAAGTAGGATTATGGAGAATCTAAAGGCATTCTATACCTACGTCAAGAATAAGAGGATAACGAGAGAAAGGGTAGGACCACTTAAGGATAAAAAAGGGAGTCTATGTTTGGATGCAGAGAATGTGGGTGAGGTTCTGAGTGAGTATTTCTCTTCAGTATTTACCCAGGAAAGGGACGTGGATGCAGAAATCAGAACTGAGGGCGGAAACATGTTAGCGCATTTAGAGGTCAAGGAGGAGGTAGTGTTAGGTCTCCTAAACAATATTAAAGTGCATAAGTCCCTGGGGCCCGATGGGATATACCCCAGATTACTGAGGGAGGCGAGAGAGGAAATTGCTGGGGCCTCGATCAGTATCTTTGTGTCCTCTTTGTCCACGGGTGAGGTCCCGGAGGACTGGTGAGTGGCTAATGTTGTTCCTCTATTTAAGAAAGGAACAAGGTAAAATTAGGGGAACTATAGACTAGTGAGTCTCACGACAGTTGCAGGGGAATTGCTGGAGAAAATATACGAGCATCTGGAATCCAATGGCTTGATTAGGGAAAGCCAGCATGGCTTTGTGCAGGGCAAGTCGTGTCTTACCAACCTGGTTGAGTTTTTTGACAAGGTGACGAGAGCGATTGATGAAGGTAGAGCTGTGGATGTCATCTATATGGACTTCAATAAGGCATTTGACAGCGTCCCACATAATCGGTTAATCAAAAAAGTTCGGATGCGTGGGGTCAGTAGAAAATAGGCTGTGCGGATCCAGAACTGGCTTGCCCATAGAAGACAGTGGTGGTTGAAGGGACTTATTTGGGCTGGAGGCCTGTGAGTAGTGGTGTTCCTCAGGGATCTGTACTGGGACCTCTGCTGTTTGTGATGTACATAAATGACCTGGACGAGTATGTTGATGGGTGGGTTAGTAAGCTTGCAGACGATACCAAGATTGGTGGAGTTGTGAATAGTGTAGAAGACTGGTGATGGATACAGCATAATATAGATCAATTGCAGATGTGGGCAGAGAAATGGCAGATGGAGTTTAACCCAAATAAATGTGAGGTGTTGCACCTTGGTAGGACTAATGTCAGGAGGGAATACACTCTTAAGGGCAAGACCCTTAACAGTGTTGAAGAGCAGAGAGACCTTGGGGTGCAAGTCCATGGCTCATTGAAAGTGGCTATACAGGGTAAATAGGGTGGTTAAGAAGGCTTATGGAATGCTTGCTTTCATTAATGGAGGTATGGAGTATAGGAGTCAAGAAGTTATGATGCATCTCTATAGAACTCTGGTTAGGCTGCATTTAGAGTATTACATGCAATTCTGGTCACCTCACTACAGGAAGGATGTTGAGGCTTTAGAGAAGGTGCAGAGGAGGTTTACTAGGATGCTGCCTGGATTAGAGGGCAGGTGCTATCAGGAGAGGCTGGACAAACTTGGGCTCTTCTCTGGAGTGGCGGGGGCTGAGGGGTGATCTGTTGGAAGTGTATAAAATTGAGGGGCATAGATAGGGTGGACAAGCAATAGCTTTTTCCCCATTATTGGGCGATCCAATACCAGAGGGCATGCATTTAAGGTAAGAGGGGATAGGTTCAGAAGAGACGTGAGGGGTACATTTTTTTACTCAGAGTGGTGGATGCCTGGAATGTGTTGCCTGTTAGGGTGGTGGAGGCAAATTCATTGGGGGCTTTTAAGCGGGGCTTTGATGGGCATATGAGAGGAAAATGGAGGGATATGGGCATTCTGTAGGTCAGAGGGATTAGCTGTGTTGGCACATTGTGGGCAGAAGAGCCTGTTCTATGTTCTTGCATTGTACTGCAGCCGCAAAACAACAAATTTCATGGCATGCAAAAGTTTGGGCACCCCTGGTCAAAATTTCTGTTACTGTGAATAGCTAAGCAAGTAAAAGATGACCTGATTTCCAAAAGGCATAAGGTTAAAGATGACACTTTTCTTTAATATTTTAAGCAAGATTACTTTTTTATTTCCATCTTTTACAGTTTCAAAATAACAAAAAAGGAATAGGGCCCGAAGCAAAAGTTTGGGCACCCTGCATGGTCAGTACTTAGTAACACCCCCTTTGGCAAGTATCACAGCTTGTAAACACTCTCTGTAGCCAGCTAAGAGTCTTTCAGTTCTTGTTTGGGGGATTTTCACTCATTCTTCCTTGCAAGACACTTCTAGTTCTGTGAGATTCTCGGGCCGTCTTGTAAGCACTGCTCTTTTGAGGTCTATCCACAGATTCCCGATGATTTTTAGGTCAGGGGACTGTGAGGGCCATGGCAAAACCTTCAGCTTGTGCCTGTTGAGGTAGTCCATTGTGGATTTTGAGGTGTATTTAGGATCGTTACCCTGTTGTAGAAGCCATCCTCTTTTCATCTTCAGTTTTTTTACAGACGGTGTGATGTTTGCTTCCAGAATTTGCTTGTATTTAATTGAATTCATTCTTCCCTCTACCAGTGAAATGTTCCCCATGCCACTGGCTGCAACACAAGCCCAAAGCATGATCAATCCACCCCTGTGCTTAACAGTTGGAGAGGTGTTCTTTTCATGAAATTCTGCACCCTTTTTTCTCCAAACTTTCCTACGTCCTCACCACAAAATTCAGCGTCAGAAGTTTGCAAAGGAATATCTGAACAAGCCTGATGCATTCTGGAAACAAGTCCTGTGGACTGATGAAGTTAAAATAGAACTTTTTGGCCACAATGAGCAAAGGTATGTTTGGAGAAAAAAGGATGCAGAATTTCATGAAAAGAACACCTCTCCAACTGTTAAGCACGGGTGTGGATGGATCATGCTTTGGGCTTGTGTTGCAGCCAGTGACACGGGGAACATTTCACTGGTAGAGGGAAGAATGAATTCAATTAAATACCAGCAAATTCTAGAAGCAAACATCACACTGTCTGTAAAAAAAAAACACAGATCCTAAACACACCTCAAAATCCACAATGGACTACCTCAACAGGCACAAGCTGAAGGTTTTGCCATGGCCCTCACAGTCCCCTGACCTTAACATCATCGAAAATCTGTGGATAGACCTCAAAAGAGCAGTGCTTACAAGACGGCCCGAGAATCTCACAGAACTAGAAGCGTTTTGCAAGGAAGAATGGGTGAAAATCCCCCCAAACAAGAATTGAAAGACTCTTAGCTGGCTACAGAGAGCGTTTACAAGCTGTGATACTTGCCAAAGGTGGTGTTACTAAGTACTGACCATGCAGGGTGCCCAAATTTTTGCTTCAGGCCCTTTTCCTTTTTTGTTATTTTGAAACTGTAAAAAGTGGAAATAAAAAAAGTAATCTTGCTTAAAATATTAAAGAAAAGTGTCATCTTTAACTTTGCCTTTTGGAAATCAGGTCATCTTTTACTCGCTTAGCTATTCACAGTAACAGAAATTTTGACCGTGGTGCCCAAACTTTTGCATGCCACTGTATGTCAGTGAGAATCTGATTCTATTTACATTAGCAGAGGGTTTTAAAAACCAGGCAACGTAAATGTAAGTAGTAGATTAGTAAGTAGGCAGCTAATTAGTAGAAGCTTTAGAATGGAAATAAGTGAAATCTCAGTCTGAACTAGTGGCAGAGGCATCATCACATTTAAAAAGTAATTGGAAAAACCGTGACATAACCTGGTGCTGGAATGTGGTATTGGGTTTGGTAACAGCTTACAGACATAATAGGCCAAATGGTTGTTTGTGTGTCACAGATGTTGTGATTATAGTAATGTTTACACCACATTTCAGTCTTTGCACCAACTTGGATTTATATATCCAGACACTAGGTAGTTTTAACTTTTCATTATTAAAATATTAATTTACTTTGAATTGTCATTAATTGCAGACTTTGGTTTCAAACCAGTAATTGCACCCAAATATGATTCAAATTGTTTGTGGTCAGTTACAGCATAACTGCCTTTTCAAATATTTTTCTACTCCTTCCAAATCTTTCTAGCTGAATATTTATCTCATTATTTTTTTTATTGTTGACTGTGTCACTGTGCCAAAGTTTTCATTCTTAGGCCTTCAGTATGCAGACACTGATTTACCCATTACATGTTGCTACTTGTCTTCTCTAAACTTTAAATTGTGTTGCAACAGACCTTCAGTGCACTTCTTGGGGCTTGTCAGCTTCCCCTTAGCATGTAGAGTTGTGGTGTGTATACACAGCTGTTATCAAAGGAGCTGTGTGGAACTTGCCACTAAATCTAAATGATAAAATTGGAAGAATTCAGATGTGTCTCTTGTCTGAAGTAGAAGTGCTTTTTTTTTAAAAAGAAAAATCTTAGTTTCCCTTTGTATTGCTTTTACATCCATTTTGTTTTACTGTTTTAAAGATGAAACAAAAAGTAGTCCTTATTGCATGAAACTGAGCCCTGAGTTACTAATATGTAAAAGGAACTGTTTACTTAAATATTCAACCAGAATGATTTGATGATTGTAATGTCAGGTGTGCGGGTTCATTTATTTTCCCCTTTAGTAACTTCTACCCTAATTACTATGCAGGTTTGTTTCAGAAAAGTTTCCAAAACACAGTTAATCCAACAGGTTAGCTGATTTACTAATATTCCCACATCTGAGTCAGGAGGTCATGGAACTCCCATGGGTGTTTTGGCTGATAATACATTGCAGTACTGGGATGCTGAATTGTTAAAAATGTCATTTGTCAGATGAATTAGAGGTCTTGTCTACCCCTTGGCATTGATGTGAAAAATCCCATACAGTATTCAAAGAGCAGCAGTGCTTTCCCCATTGTATTCTTCAATGAAAGTGACCTGAGGGTCCATGCAAGTTGTCTTCCATATTTTCTATATTGTGATGGTTGGCCACACTTCAAAAGTTATTTTGCTAAAGAAATCATTTGGTGTATCCTGGGGTTGCTGTGTGAAAGATGCTGTGTTTGAATTTTTTTAACTTTTTAATAAATGATACTCCATTAATATATTTGAGATTTTCTATTATTAACAGTTTCCTTTTACACAGGTTGAAGATTGTAAAAATATCATTTAAATGCAAACAGTTCTTCATTCAGCTTAGAAGAGAATTGGTGAGTAACCTTTCTGTACTTTTGTTTTAGTTTGAAATAGCTTTAAGCTAGAATTCTAAATGTAGACTTCAGTGCTAGTGTTTTATGCTCCATTAAATATGAAGCTATTTTGTCTCCACTTGTGTTGCTTTACATTTCACACTGGTTTAGAACAGCTTTGGATGAATTATAATGCTCAGTGGACATTCAGCAGCTAAATGAACATTGAGGAAAAGATGAAAGGACTGCGCACTATTATGAGTACATGTTCCAAACACTAGGCAGTGAATATCCAGCTGATGCATGCATGTACGGTTACAATGCCCTGTGTGTCATGTACCATGTAGTGTAACAGCAGAAGCAAGACACAAGATTCTCAAAGTGAGAAAAAAATTTGGAAAACTCCCTTCTAATCTTTTCAGATGAATCAAACTAGTTTAGGATATCAAATTGGTTATGACATTTGATTTCTACCTCTTCTATGATGGGAACTGTGCCCCAGTCAGGAACTGGTCCATGTCGCATTTGAGAATATACAGGGTAAGTGTTCATTACAGTAGTCTGCATTTTGTTCCATGGATGATTTTTACTTCATCTATCAAAAAGGCTAACACTGTAACCTTTTTATCTCCCTTGCACTATCCATATGCATGATCTTTGTACCCACTCTCTTCTTCCCCTTCCCCAAACCAGTGCCCCCCCACCCACCAAGCCCCCACACACCTCCCAAACATCATAACCAACCCAACCTACCTAATTAACATTTTTTTAACAGTTTGTACACATACTAGCTGTTGAATTTTTTTAAGACTACGATCAAATCTGAATTTGCTTTTCTATCATAGACAAACCCAGTGTTAAAGCTACCTGAATAGACCATAAGTTATAGGAGCAGAATTAAGCTATTCGGCCCATCAAGTCTGCTCCGCCAATGAAGTTGGCACCAAGGAGTAATGAAGGTCTTCTCACATGGGATCATTCTCCTGGCACTTTCTGCCACCTTGTATGAATTTCCAGATCCTAACAGTGACCTACTATCAAAGGGGTTAAAACTGAGACTGTATTCTAAATGAGTACAACCTGGGTTGACTGTTCACTGACTTGTAATACTCTCCTTCACTTGAATGTGCAGAGAATCTCAGTGGTAAACATGGAAACAAGCAATATGTTCAAAATACACAAGTTGAGCACCTAGTTTTTGATCATATGACTTTAATAAAATACACACTTTGAAAATCAAACATTGACTTTGTATGCTGTTTTGGTGAAAGATTGATCTTTAATCTTTCAATTATCTATACTGCTGCATTACAAGTAATTGCACTAACCAGAATTGGAATTGATCAAGAGAGATGATTTAGGAAGCATGCATGAAATTGCAGAAAAAAATTAAAAGTACTTCATCCAACTTTGTGTACCAAATGCTTGTATAATAGAATATATAATTTGCTGGGATCCTAATGATATTGGTGTTACTTGGATTTGTTTGAGTCTTTGACAACCTGACTTGAATTGTTAAGTTGAAATATGCACTTGTTTTAAACCCAACAAACCCACCTTGACAACAGCTTTAGAATCTCTATCCCTTCGAAATTGTAGAAAACAAGGACTACAGAACAAGCGCTGGTGGAATTAAATGGGAAATTGGGAAGCCAAAGGGTGCTTGAAAATGTTATGGGTAAAGAATATAAGAAATGGAAGCAGGTGTGTTGGAACCTTTGCATCTGCTCCGCAATTAAAATGGGGCTGATGTTTTACCTCAGTGGAAACCCTTGAATGTATTGTAAATGCTTGAAGGGATACAGAATAGAGTACTGCATTTTATATCTGTCTTGATGAAAGGGGGAATGATACAAACATTCACATTATGGAGGAAGAATGTAGAGCATTGGTAATAAACAGTTGACTTGAGGGTTCTTTCAGATGGATAAATTGCTAAATCTATGTAAAAAGGCTCTTAATTGAAACAAAACAGTAAATAGTACAGGGTATGACTATCATTTTATTGGTTATTTATATTATAAAAATATCAGTTATTTTTGGCTACTAGCATTGTGACAGAAGGTTATCAAATCATGTTTATTGTCTTATGCGCAAGTACGGGTACAATGAAAAGCTTGCTTGCGGCAGCAGCATCATAGGCACCTAGTTTCAGACAACACAGAACATATACATAAATTATACCAGACAGTGAAGAAAAAAAGACTGGGAAAACAAAACATGAGTGCAAAAAAAAAGTCCATGGTAGTGTAAGAGGTAGAACATAGAACAGTACAGCACAGGAACAGGCCCTTCGGCCTACAATGTTGTGCCGAACTAATAGAATTAGTAATCAAATGCCCGACTAAACTAATCCTTTCTGCCTACACAATGTCCACATCCTTCCATTTCCCTCACAATCATGTGCCTATCTAAGAGCCTCTTGAGCGCCCCTATCGTATTTGCCTCCTCCACCAGCTCAGGAAGTGCATTCCAGGCACCCACCACTCTGTTTCTTCAAAAAAAAAATCAAGAATATTTGCCCCACACATCTCCTTTGAACTTACCCCCCTCACCTTAAATGCATGTCTTCTGGTAGTAGACATTACAACCCTGGGAAAAAGATACTGGTTGTCTATCTATGCCCTTCATAATCTTATAAACCTCTATCAGATCTCCCCTCAGCCTCTACCACTCCAAAGAAAACAACCCAAGTTTGTCCAACCTCTCCTTATAGTCCATTGTGTTCTGTCGCTGAGGTAGGATTAGGGTTGTGCAGGTTCAAGAACCTGTAGGAAAGTAGCTGTTCCTGAACTTGGTGGTGTGGGACTTCAGGCTTCTGTACCTTCTGCCTGGTAGTAGCAGTGAGAAGAGGGCATGACCCGGATGGTAGGGATCTTTGATGATAGATGCTGCCTTGAGGCAGTGTGTCCTATAGATGTTTTCAGTGCTGGGGAGGGCTATGGCTGTGATGGACCATGCTGTGTCCGCTACTCTCTGCAGCCTTTTGCGTTCCTGTGCAATGGAATTGCCGTCCCAGGCCATGATGCAACCAGTCATGATACCTTCAACAGTGCATCTGTAGAAGTTTAAGGCCAAACCTCCTTAAGCTTCTAAGAAAGTAGAGGCACTGGCGCACCTTCTTTGTGATTATTATGGTATTGTTTAACTAAGGTGAAATCGATAGCCCAGTTCGTTGAATTATTGGAAAATATTCTTAGTGTAGATCAGCAGGTAGAGAGGCATAAGTTAAGCGAGGGCAATTTTAGAAAGGTAACAATATTCTATGTGTATCTTAGCAAGGTACTTGGCAGTCCCAAATGAAATTCTGATCAAATAAAGGTCCATGGATCCAAAAGTAGCAGATTTTTTTTTTAAAAATAGCTTTGGGAGAAAGCAAAGGCTAATGATAAATTGGCATTATTGGGAGTGGCGAGCTATGTGCTTCAGGATTCTGCAGGGCTCAGAATTGAGTCCATTTTTGTGTGGCTTATAAACAATTGGTCTTAATCAAGGCCTCCAGCCTATGCAAAGTTTTCAGAAACTAGAGAACAGGGATTTAAAGTGAGAAAGGAACCTGAGGGGCAACTTTGTCACACAAGGGGAGTTAGGTATATAGTGAGCTGCCAGAGGAAGTGGTGGAGATGGGTACAATTATAACATTTAAAAGACATTTGGATAGTTACAATGGGTAGGGGCGATTTAGAGGGACATGGGACCAATGCAGGCAATTGGAACTGGCTCAATTAAGCAACTTGGTCGGCATTGATGAGTTGGGCTAAAAGACCTGCTCTTTGGCGCTAAAATTATTGATGTAGTTAATAGTGAGGAAAAAACTTTTACAGGAAAACCTTAGTCGATTGTTTAGGTTGACACAAAAGTGACAAATGGAATTCAGACAGCAGAAATGTGAGGCAATGAGTTTTGGGAGAACAGTCAAGGTGAAGAAGTGCATGATAGTAGACTATGAACTTAAAGAAAAGCAGATCTTTAGCATGCCTGTCCACAGTTGCTTTAAAGGTAGAAAAACAGGTGGTTATGGTGCTTAATTTTTATTGGTCAAGGCATAGAATAAAAGCAAGGAAGTCATGCTAGAAGAGTAGTGTATTAGTCAGGTCACTACACTACAGAAAGAATATGGTAGTAACAGAGAATGCAGAAATGTATGATGATGTTGTCAGGGCTGGAAAATTTTAGTTATGAGGATGCATTAGCTATACTGGTCTTTTTGAAAGAAAGGAAATGGAGTGGAGAGTTATGGAAGTCTAGACACATTGAATAGGATAGACATACTTCCCTTGGCTGATAGATCAATAGAGGGGTCATAGATACAAATTAATTGAATAGAAGAGAGAAGCGAGTTGAGGAATTTTTTCTGGTAAGGAACTCATTGCAACAAGGGTGGTGGAAGCAAAAATGTAACATGTAAAAGATACCAGATTAGAACTTCAAGAGCTGACGTACTTGGTATTGGTTTATTATTGTCACTTGAACCGAGGTACAGTGGAAAAACTTGTCTTACAAACCGATCTTACAGGTCAATTCATTACACAGTGCAGTTACATCAAGTTAGTACAGAGTGCATTGATGTAGTACAGGTTTAAAAAAAACAGTAACAATAAAGTGTCACAGCTACAGAGAGTGTAATGCAATAAGGTGCAAGGTCACAACAAGGTAGATCGTGAGGTCATAGGTCATAGTCCATCTCATTGTATAAGGGAACTGTTCAATAGTCTTATCACAGTGGGGTAGAAGCTGTCCTTAAGTCTGGTGGTACATGCCCTCAGGCTCCTGTATCTTCTACCTGCTGGAAGAGTAGAGAAGAGAGAATGTCCCGGGTGGGTGGGGTTTTTGATTATGCTGGCTGCTACATCAAGACAACGAGAGGTAAAGACAGAGCCCAAGGAGGGGAGACTGGTGTCCGTAATGCGCTGGGCTGTGTCCACAACGCTCTGCAGCTTCTTGCGATCTTGGGCAGAGCAGTTGCCATACCAAGCCGTGATACATCCTGATAGGATGCTTTCTATGGTGCATCGGTAAAAGTTGGTGAGAGTCAAAGGGGACAAACCAAATTTCTTTAGCCTCCTGAGGAAGTAGAGGTGCTGGTGAGCTTTCTTGGCCATGGCATCTATGTGGTTTGTCCAGGACAAGTTGTTGGTGATGTTCACTCCTAGAACTTGAAGCTGTCAACCCTCTCGACCTCAGCACCATTGATGTAGACAGGTGTATGTACACCGCCCCCTTTCCTGAAATCAATGACCAGCTCTTTAGTTTTGTTGACATTGAGGGAAAGGTTGTTGTCATGACACCATTCCACTAAGCTCTCTATCTCCTTCTTGTACTCCGACTCATCACTGTTTGAGATACAGCCTACAACGGTAGTATCATCTGCAAACTTGTAGATGGAGTTAGAGTTGGTTTTGTGAACAGCATAGACAATGAGAGGCTCAGTGGCTACTTTTCTGTGACGTAAATTTCTAAGTCTAAGACCATTGTGAGATTTTTTCTCAATGGTGTTATACTTTAAACATTATTTTAGCAGTTGGAATACATTGGTGCAAATGTTGTATTTGCTTTTTGAGCACTGCAGTTTTTCTGGCCAAGTACTGATAGTTGGTGAGTAGGGACAAATTTGCATTGCTGTGGCTTAAAGGATGGAAGCAATAAAAGCAAATATTAAGCCCTGTTCGGTCACAAGATGGCATTGTCTTAATCATTGAGCAATAACTTGAGTTCTTAAAATATCAAAGTGTTTTGTATTTTTAGTCTATAGATATCCAGATGTCTTACAAGATAAATCAGCCATTTTGTTGTTCTGCAACATTTCAGCCTGTAAATGAAGGATGTACATTAATCAAGGATTCATGTTCTAAATTAGTTCATTGTATAACAAATCTTACAACAATGCATGTTCAATGTCACTAATTTGTGAAAAACAATAACAATGAATATTGATTTTAAGAATATTTGACCTGAATTTTGTTAGCATGTAAGTTTTGCTTAATAATTAAATCTATAAAGTTGCACAGCATCTTTCTTAAGTGTTTATCATTGGAGTATTTAAGATGTGAGGTTTTGAGAATGTTTTATGTGGTATTTCAGTAATATAAATGTACTGTCCAAAATATGATTGCATATTAATTCACTGGTAGTGAAGCCCTAAGACCTGTTTTGTATGTTATGTGCCAACCTGAACTGACCGCAGTTATAATGGCTTTGTTCTATACAATCAGCAAACTAAGGTCTTTGGTATTGTACTTCTAACCAGATCAAGTCTGGAGGAAATAAAATTATAATAACTACTGAAAATGGTGTTTGGAGAAATTTAAAATAACATTTCATCATTTATTTGGCTGGACATATCTAACAGACTTAGAATTTTAACCTTGGAATTTTGTATGTTACTACTTTAGAATACCTGTTTTTTAACAGGAATTTTTATGAAACAGTATGCCTCTCTCGACCTATTCCAGTATCATGACTGAATTTTTTTTTAAACTTTCTGCACATCAATTCACTATTTTAGGAGGACTACATAAAATTTTGCAGGGTGTTGTTTATGAGACACCATATATAATGTCATTTTGCAAAAGAAGCATTGGAATCTATCAAATATGTTGAAGGAATAGGTAGAATGTCTGTCCATAAAATTGTGGATCAACTGATATCCATTTCAAACAGCAAGCAGGGCAATGGGAGAGGTAGCAATTTATCAATCTGCTGTCCATGTAGTTAGGACCTACATATATTTTAAAGTAAATTAAAAGGCTGCACAAATGTTTTATGGAACTAAATTCCATTTCAAAGATTGAAGAAAAATAAATAGGAATTCAGGAATCTGAAATGGTGCTTTGAAATGCAGAGCTATTAGTACAGCATTTGGGGGAAAACTGATTACGACTAAAAACAGGTGTTGCCATTAGTTTTTTTTTAGTTACAACCAGCTGGGCAGAAGCTGATATCTTGAATTTAACACCTCAAACAATTATAGCAGTTTTTAATGCACAGTCCTTATCCTACTCTTGTATTGCTATATTTCCTTTATTCTCAGAGGCAGTAAGTTTTACTGAACTTGGATCTTTAATGCTTTTGGGAAATGAATACTAAGCCTAAGAAAGGAAAAGGATTGTGAAATATGAATACTTAGTATAGGTCATTTGGTCCAAATGACCTGCTTGTGTTCTGGATACTAAGCAATTTAAGTTGTTGCTTTTAGGGAGAGTTTGATGTACAGTTGTTGCAATTGAGACTCGATGCCAAAGTCAGTTTGCCATATTGACTGAAACTGAGTTTTCTGGGTCATTGAGCCAAACAATATTTACACTAGACTGAAACAAAAAACTGTAAATGCTGGAAATATAGAAACAAAAACAGAAAATTGCAGAAATGCTTGGCAAGTCAGGCAGCTTTTGTGGTGAAAGAAACAATTAATGTTTCACATTAGTGACTGTTCCTCTGACCTGAAATATTGCCTATTTCTCTCTACAGTCTTACTGATCTGTTGAGCATATTTGGCATTTTCCTTTCGTGTTAACCTCAACCTTGAGGTTGGTGCCTACTGCACAGTCCCAGGTACTATCACGTGCTAAATCAGGACATTCCATGTTTAGGCTTTGCTGATACAAATTTCTAGAGTTTTGTTAATAGTGGTCAATTAATTAATAACGATGACAGCAGAAATAAGTATTTAAAGTAGAATTCATTACGATGTAGTCAACAAAGTTGTTTGATCAAATTGCACCAGTGGGACTTACAGAAAATTAAACAAGTTTCTTTGGTTTTAGATATTGCTAATTACACTGGAAATTCTAAAGAAACATTTGAACTTAATCAACCATCTTAAATTTCTCTCCATCCAGCATGACTCAAGAGAAACATTACTAGGGTTTAATATGGGGAACTACCGAGCTTGTAAGAATTTATGGAAAGCCTGTGTGGAGCATCATACGTTCTTCCGACTAGAAAGACCTGTACCTCCACAGAAGAACTTTTTTGCACATTATTTTACATTGGGGTCAAAGTTCCGATACTGGTAGGTCCTAAAGATTTGTCATATAATTGCCATTAGCAAAACCAATATGACACATTGCTTTTATTTAGACTAACAGCACTTTTATTTGTTTAAAAAAAATAGGTTTTGGTATATCATGTATCAATGGTGCTGTAACCTGTAAATTATGATCTTGCCTGGTATTTTTTTCAGGCATGCATTTTTTTTATACATGTCAGTAGTTTTAATTTAAATTAGACAGTAGTTTATTGTATCAGCATTATGGTTCTCATCTTTCAGCTTTTTATAAAAGCGAAAGTATATGTCCACCACTAAAACTTGAACATGCAGCAATCTTCAGAATGATGTTTTCTTCGGACTTCCATTCTTTTTGATTTTGCCCTTTGCTGGGCTTGCCTTGAAATTAGTGTTACTTTAAGTCTGATTCAGAGTTTTCCACTGTTTGGCTCTAATACGGGGAATGTAACTTTGTTTTATCAGTAAGCAATACATCATTGCATGTCATTATTAAACCCAATCTAGCAAATTTTTAGCATTTGACCACCTCAACTTTTATAATGTATGTGAAATAGTTGAGAACTGTTAAATTATAATTGCCAATTTCTGGTTACCTATGTTTTCCAAATTATAATGGACCAATATGTCCAAAGCTTTTTAATTAAACTTGCCTAATTGGATAACCAGATTTTAATGTTAGGCTGTGTTAAATTCCAAACTTGTAATAAATCTTCTCGTATGAACCAATTGAGAAGGAGATCAGGTACTATATGCATTGATGTAAAGGCACTGGGGTGTATTTGCACATTGATAGGGAAAATAATCAAACTAGAACCTTTGACATCTTTGCACCATAGTGTTTAAAGTATTCCTCGTGCACAACTTTGGGAATGAATTTATATTAAAACAAGGTTTCAGAATTCACACATGAAAGAAGATTGTGCACATTGTGAGTATTGAACTAAAATGCTGCAGAAGAATACAAATAGACAGCTATTTTCTATATGGAATTTGATTAGATTTGTCTGGTTTTAAAACAAACATTAACTTTGGGTCCAAACTGGTGTTTAAAATTTGCAATATGATTTCAGTTTACAACCCATTTTGACAAATCGTTGCTGTAGATGTTGAATGCAACACAAACTGAACTATCCATAGTTCTTTGGGCCAGAGTTGCTGCTCCTTGCAAGTCTGTGAATGTAGTCATGGTATCGCCACTCAATGATAAATGCAGTCTGTGACATCAGCATACTCTTAGCATGAGTTCACGCAGATGTGAACATAGTGAAATTCTTAAGTACTTCATGCATTTTTATATGAATGTTACAGTAATTAAGATCTTTGTCACGGTGTATCTTAAAGTAAATTGATTATTAAATCTCCCATTTCTTTTTAATGTGCAGTGGGAGGACAGAAGTTCAGTCCGTGCAATATGGAAAAGAGAAAGCAAACAAAGACAGGGTATTTGCCAGGTATGTGGTGTTTATGCTGCTGTTTTTAATAGGAGTTTTTAAATTAATTAACATTTTGCAGAACATTTGCATAAAAATTCAAAAGTAATTGTACTACTTTTGTGAGTGACTCTCATCATGACACCTAAAAACCTTTCCACAATCCACAAAATGAGTTTATTACTGTAGTTCCAACAACACTAAGATAATTTCAACTCCATTCAGGGTGAAGTGGACCACTTGATTGGTAACCCAGCTCCTAGTCCTGCCCTCCAGCATAGCTGTAGTGCTCCCTCTTCATAATCCTGCTGGTTTCCATGATACAGGGGTTTAGCATTTGTGCACCACTTTATTAAATGTTCAGCATGCAATAGTTGTGCAAGTAAAGCTCTCGCAATTCTCAGGATAAAATTAGTTGCATGCATATTTTTGTCTTCCTGTTATACTGGCAACCCCCACACCACTGCAGTTTGAGTAACAGAAATTTGCCCTCGCAGAATTCACAAATCACTACCAAAAATTCTGCCATACGAAATAAAAATTTGCTTTCACGAAATATTTGTGCTAATTGAAAAGTAATTATTTTTCAACACTCGTTTCTCGATGCATGTGCAGATGACATGGCTTTGTGTTATGGAAAATCACAACACAGATGGCTTTCTAGCATCGTAATCCCTTCTTCCACTGCCGCAACCCCCTCCCCTCCATGACATTGGGTTACCTGATTGAGGTTGCCAATATGAACTTATATTGGCATCACCAGAACTCAACAACTGTCCATTTTAGCTTAGTAAATAACATGAATGTCAGCATTGTTCTGTAAATGTATTTGATAAGTAGCTAAGGCAATATTAAAAATCTATGAATTGGAATTCAGCTAAAACCCATAACCAATGCTGCAAGTTATTTTATGGGTTGGAGATTGTAAAGCAGTCTTGTTTTACTCGTGCCAAAGGATTTCTTTCTCACTTTGTTGCATGTGCTCTTCCTCACGTGTACATTTTTCCATCCCTAGCACCAACCTCAAGGAGGCCAGGTCATACATTCAGTTTATGCCATTAAATTTGTTTAAACTTGGCAATTTATCAGTTGAAATGGCTTAGCTATTTACTTCATGTGCAGATAAATCTCGCATATCTATAGTGAATGCAAAATGTACTTATTGGAGGGTTATACTGACGTGCGTGCTTATTAAAATTTGTGGCATTTGAGTGGAAACACAAGCAAATAAAACTAAGCCCTCTGGGATTGCCAGATCATTGTGGCTGTTGTGTCCCCACATGCCATAATTTAAGGTGGCTGAAAGCCTGGGCAGGATGTGTGTGTCAGCAGTACTAGCAACACATTATGGAGTACTGAGCTTTTATTCCGAAATGTTTTGAAGCACTTTGGGAATTTCCCTATGATAATGCTGAACAGAAATGTGAGAGTAATATCCCATTGTTACATTCATACAAGAGGTTGCATTTGTATAATCATCCAGGCGTCCTTGTGCTCAGTCAAAGCATAAGCCAATTATAGTTATCAGACAAGCAGTCAATCTCCAGATGGCAGCTGAAAGATGAATATTGGGTTATGTGCTTGTGTCTTGGAATAGGGCAAGGACCTAACTGGTGAGGTGCCTCCCTGTCAAGGCAATTTGTTGCTTAATGTTATAGGCAATCTTAAATGTATCCTCGTAATGGTATCCAGGTTGAATGTAATTCCTACAATCCATGGAAATACTTCACTTTCAAAAGTTTGTGCCCAAGTTGACAGCTATCATACTTAGAAAAGAATAATAGAAGCTATAGGAAGAGACCACTCAGCCCATTAAAGATGTGTCACTGTTGTTGTGTTCCTTTAAACTGCATTATAAATTTAATGTTGGTATGTGTGGTTGCCAGCAATATCGGTAAAGATTGCCAGAAACATTGTCTAAAATATGAAATAATGGAATAGAATGGAATCAGATTTTTAATCTAAGATCTGAAATCAAGTGTAATGCAAATGAACCTATTTTAAACTGCAGCATTTAATTGATGTGTTTGCATTGTGTACACCATTTCAAAGGAAATTGGCTTGCTGTAAGTGTGGCTTTATTAATATTGTGTACAAAGTACCAAAGCTTATTCCCCTAAGGTTGTCATAGGAAAACATTTGGGATTGAGTATGACTGCTTTCCACTCCACTTCAGTTCTGTGGGTTCTGAGGTAACTTGAGACCATAGAGCTGCAGACTTTGCCACTGCTGAGGTGGGTACCTGGCAGGACAAATGAGTAGGCACTCTTTCTGCCCTTTACACGTGTGTTCCTGGTACATGGACTTTGTTCTCAGTGCCTTCCTGAATGCTTCTCACTGCTTTGAGCAATCATTGGTCATGAATTCCTCTAGTTTGAAGAAACCAAATACAGATGGGTGACTGCTTTGCAGAGCACCTGCATACAGTCCTCCAGGGGCAACTTGAAGCTCCGTTGTGTGCCTCTTTAATTCTCCATTCAGTTCCCACTCTTAACCTATTTGTGGCCTGCTGCAACATTATAATGAAGCACAATGTAAGCTTGAGGAACAGCGCTGCACCTTCCTTCAAAGCAAATTGCAGCCATCCAGACACCCTGTGCAACTTCAGGTCATTCTTTCTCTTTGTGTCAGAATTGGCCATTTTGTCTGTAAGTCATCCAACTGTGATACTAGCTCAGTTTTTCTCTTTCCATTAGTACAACCTGACCTACTTGTCATGCACTACATCCTTGCATTTCATCTATTTTCATGTTGTTTTATCTGTAATCTCACTCACTAACTACACTCAATTTGAAACTTTTATCACATTTGTATTCTCTGACTGCCCCTCATTAACCCATTGATCAGATGACCTCTAGAACTCACCCCACAAGTAGCTTGGTCTCACCCTAGCAGAAATATTCCCTTTGTCCTTTCCATTCCTCCCCCCACCCCACCCCACCCCACGTTCTCTACAAATTAAAAGTAACTTGTTCTGAAGAAGGTCTTTGACATGAAACTTTTTTTTCTTTCAGTAGATACTACCCTGACCTGTGTGTTCAACATTTTCTGTTTGTTTCAGATACCCAGGAGTAGGTGTGAATGTTGCATTTTTTTTCCAAGGCAGTTTTGAGAGAAACCTTGAATCATTGCCTCTGTCCACCTGTAATCTCTTGCTTTGACAGTTCAGAATAGTGTCCCCTTCAGGAATCTGTTGGGTAAGCGAGTGACATGGTGTGTCCAACAGAGCAGCTGATTATAGTTAGGGTCTCCCATGCTGGGTATGCTGACCTGATAGTTTGCTGATGGTTCGTTTCTGGCAGTGGATTTGGGAGATATTACTGAGACAGTGTTAGAGGTATCTCTCCAGTGTTTAGGTGCCTTCAGTAAGTAGTTGAGCATTTGACAATCTGTGGAAAAGTGTCTGAACACCTTAAATTTGGCACAGACTTCTGGAAAGCCTTGATGTCTGTATGCTTCTGAGACTTGGGTTTTTACAGGTTATGCATTTAAGGTGAGTGGGGGTAAGTTCAAAGGAGATGTGGAGGGCAAGTTTCTTTTGTTACACAGATTGATGGGTGCCTGGAATAGTTGATGCAAATATGATCGAGGTGTTTAAGAGGCTCTCAGATAGGCACATGAATGTGCAGGCAATGGAGGGATGTAGACATTGTGTTGGCAGAAGGGATTAGTTTAGTTAGGCATTTAATTAATAGTTTAGTTAAGCACAACAATGTGAGCCAAAGGGCCTGTTCCTGTGCTGTACAGTTCTGTTTTACAAGTCTTTAGTCAGTTATTGTAATATTAACACCTTTCTGGAGGTGTCATTTTTTATTCTGATTATTGCTCTGTGTAATATCTACTTCAAAAATGCTATTACACGTCTTTAATATAGTCGTGGAGTACTACAGCACAGAAACAGGCCCTTCAGCCCATCTAGTCCATGCTGACCTGATCTTCTGCCTAGTCCCAATTACCTGCACACACCACCCCCCCCCCCCCCCCCCCCCCCCCATCCATGGACCTATCCAAACCTCTCTTAAATGTTACAATTGAACCCACATCTACCACTTCCTCTGGAAGCTCATTCTTCACTCAGAGGGTAGTGTGAGTGTGGAAGTTCCCCCTCAGATTCCCTTTATATATTTCACCTTTCACCCTAAACCTATTTCCTCTAGTTCTAGTCTCACCCAAGCTTAGGGGAAAGCGCCTGTATGTATTCATCCTATCTCTACTGCGCATAATTTTGTATATTTCTGTGCTCCAGGGAATAAAGTCTTAACCTATTCAACCTTTCCCCATAACTCGGGTCCTCAAATCCCAGCAACATCCTTGTAAATTTTTTCTGCATTCTTTCACACTTATTGATATCTGCTGATGGTTCATTGACACAATATGTCATTGTTTTTGGTATGGCCAACAATTATTGCCATCTTATTTTGCCTTTGAGAGATTGATAGTGACCTGCCACAGGGAACTGCTGTTTTCTTTGTTGTGAATATCCTCCCAAAGCATTAGTGGTTTGGAAATTGCAGTGACAAAGAATGATAGTTGTATTTCCAAGTAAAGATAGCGTGACACTTCGAGGGGAACCTGCAGGTTGCAGTATTCCCATGCAGCTACTACCATTTTTCTAGGTGGTAAAAGTAGAAGGTTTTGGTAGTGGTGTGGAAGAAACCTTGGTGAGTTGCTGCAGTGCGTTTTATAAATTCTACACATGTGACTAGGATGTGTTGAAGGCAGAGTAGGTGAAGGTTTCACACATTATGAAAAGCAGTTGTTGCAAGTTCAGATTTTAAAGAATTATCAGCTGTGCAATAGTTAATTATCTACAGATTATTGGAGCATGGAAAGAAAAATGAGGAATAAACCCTTTTAGTGTGGTGAGAAGTAATTTTGTCCAAGTTTTCACTAGTTTTGTCTCTTTAGTTATTGGCATGCAACCTTTGAGGGGACAAATGGCTGTGCAGACACAACCATGGTGGTCAGATAAACCACAGCTGAGAACAGCTCACTGATGCAATGTGGTTGCATTTTCTGTGAAATTTCCAAGTGCACAGGAAATTCATCAAACCCGTTTGAGAGTGGGTGGTACCACGAAGTTAAAATTGTCAAGATATTTTTCCTTCAGTTGTTAGATAACACTCAAAACTGCACTGCCTTTTCAATAGATCCAGATTAAATAATTTCATATCCATGTATTGCAGGTAATTTTTCAAATCGTGATCTAATGTACAAAACTTGTTTGAAGATTAGGTGGAGTTGTGCATTAATCAACCTATGGTTTTTGTTTACTTCGCTGTAGGAAAACTAGTTTAAAAGGGCATATTTTCAAATTAGCTGCTTGCAACACCCTAAATGTCTGAAACGAACAAGTCATGAAGAAATGTGAATGGTGAGGCTGTGGATAAATATTCCATATTTTACTGGTTTATTTTACGTTTGAATTCTGGTTTAAGCTGTTGCAACAAAAGTGGTTTTTAATGTGTTTAGTTTGAGGTTTGGCATGATGTATTTATAACACTTGGTGTTCAAACTAAATAATAGAAAATCATTTGTTAATTGAGATGTTGATGTGTTGGTAAATGTCTTCCAGTATTTGTAATTTGTGGAAATTGCTCACTTGCCTGTTTTAAGTTGGACTGTGGTGGTTTTTAAACATTTATATGGATGGTAGCTAAAGCATTGCAAAATGATTTTACAATGTTGTTTGACCTGTCCTTGATGTAATGTTGAGACCTGGTATTGGATGATGATAGTTAATTACAAAACTAGGATTGCTTTTCTTTGAATTTAAAACAAAAGTATTGGTGGAAGTTTTTAGGATATTAAAGGTAAGATGCATGGAAGGAAATTATTTGGAGGGGCTTGGAGGCATTGTTAAAAATTAAACCTAGAATGAAGTTAGAAAACCCTGCTACATCCAAGAGTAGATAGTGGTAGGGAAATCTTTGTGCAAGTAGCAATTGATACAAGACCAATTGGTGAACAAATTGGTATGAATTTAACATTTTGGGTAAAGGCAGGCAAATGGAATTCAGTCATATCATCTATTGTCTAATGTAAATGGCTGAATGGGCTCTGGAGACTAAATGCCCTCATCATTTTCGTATCATTTTAAGTACCTATGTAGTTCTAATTACTTTTATACCCCCTCTGCTTGAAACCCAATTGTGAACCATTTTTAAGCGTTCTATTTTCTCTTTCAATGATTCAGATCACCCAGTAAACCATTGACAAGGAAGATGATGAGTGGGATGGACTGGGAATCTGTAAGCAGGAATTCACTGTCAGATGATCGACTTGAAACGCAAAGTCTACCTTCACGTTCTCCACCTGGAACCCCAAATCAGTGAGTAGCAAATGCAAGCTTTTTACTTAAATGGCAAGGTAATAGATTTTAGTAGCACTGTTTCTATTGCAAATATTTTCTGCCTCTGATTATTTGCTGCTATTTTTGTGTATTCATCACTATCATGTGTACTCTATCTTAGTGTTTTGATAGGTATTAATTTCCAGCACGCAACAGGGGAAATGCATGAAAATATTGTTGGTATGGTTCACCTGCATGGAATTTGGATGGTTCTGCATACTGCTTTGAAAAGGCTTTTCATTTTCATTTGTGGCCTTTAATGAGCAACATAAAATATCTTAAATGCTTAATTTTGTGTAGGTAGGACAGATAGGAGAAAATAGGGGCCATGAATTAATCGGTTGCTCAACTGAATTATTCCTCTGGTTACTTAAAAGAAGTTGATGCTCTCATTCAGATCCGTTAAGAAATAGAGAGTCGGATATCACAGAGCAAGAACCTGTGATGTTTCCTAGTGCATTCTATCAGCCAAGTTGGTTAAATAAGTCATAGAGGCTGGGGAAAAGGTCCCTTGCGTACTCCTGTAAATAACCTGCAAATCATGATGTGGAGAAGAAATGTCGACTGCCTCATGGTGGGGGAAAAAGTCTAATGAACATAATTTGGCTCTGTTTGCATATAAGATTATGCAAGACTTTAGAGGCACATAATTTTTATTTCTGCAGCTGTTGAGCCACCAAGTCTGATTTTTAAACCACTTACAACGATATAGCCTGCCTATGGTGAAAATTGAATCAGCAATACCTTGATGCTAAACAACTTTTAGAGTTGTCTGGTCATTGACCTCGATCATTAACATAGACATGTAGCCTTACCCAGATGTAGCCTTATCTGCTGAGAATTTCCAGTATGTTGTTTTCATTTCAGATTTCGAGTATCTATGGTATTTTGCTTTTGTAAACAAGTTTGTACTTGGTTCACCTAAACAAGAGTTCTGATCTCCAATTGTGAAGAATTTCTGTTATGTTTAAATAATGCTTTATAAAAATACCTGGATTTCTTCAAATCAAATTTGATCCAAAGGACACTGCAATTTATAACTCTGATGTAAAGATCATAGTTCTGTGGATCCTAGATTTCTCTTCAATATTGATCCATCCAATTCCCTGTTGAAAGCTGCAATTCAGTTTGTGTCCACCACCCACTTTAACAGTGCACTCTGGATGCTGAACACTTGTGCATAAAATGAGAGGATATTTTTGCTAAAATCCCATAGTATTTAATTTTGCATATTCTCTAAACTTCATATGTTATAGTGGCATACATCTTTTTAATTTTCAAGGGAAATATAAACCCTTCAATATAACAGATTACCATAGTGTACACATGATATGGAGGCAATCTTTTTGGTTAAAATTAAAAATGATTTGTAGTCATATAGCAACTTCCATGGCATAAATTTTAAAGTGTAGACGCAATTGCAACATAACAGCCAATTTGTGCACAGTAGTTAACAGGTAGATCACCACCTAGAACTGATTCTTCATGTTCTTTTTGACTGTCATTAATGATTCAGTATCAGGATAGTGACAGGAAGCGTGAGTTAACGTGTGTTGAACACTGCACAAAATGTAGATTGCTGAGCTTTCCAAATTTCTGATCTGGACAGTTAAATGTCATTCAAGTTTGTGCACAAAAATCAGTTGCAACTTTGTTAAATGGTAATGCACACTTATGGAACACCAAATATTTGTAAACATAAAACAATCACCAAATACATCTTCATAATCAATGTCAGTTCTTGCATTTATCTCTGCCTGGCTTTGTTTTGAAATTTTTAGGGGATGCATTCTTAATGACTGCAGTCACACATTTCTAAACAAAAATGCACAAGGCAAAATAGAGTGGGAAGCTGAAGCAGTTTATCATGAATTATTTTTATTCAAATGGGTCTTCATTGTAGTAGCACTGATCCACTTATTAGTACAGGAGCATTGTGAAAATTTTTGAACACGTCTTTTTGCTCTAGTCCAATTAAAGGCACTTTCCTTCTCTAACAACACGAATCGATAGCTAACTTTTGAAGGCCAATACGATAATTTAAATGTGGCGTTATTTTTACTGAAGTATTACTTCAAGATTGTGGGAATAGAAATGCAGTTTGTCCCTTACCGTGAGCACACAACTATATTGAGTTGGAAAATGCTGACATATTCAGGTCAGGGATCATCAATGGAACCTTTCAGGTCAATTTACTGACTTTCCAACAGAACAAAGAAAAGTTACAGATCGAACATGAGATGGAGAGAACAAAGGGAATGTCACTGGTAGGGTGGATGGTTAAGGCTTGATTTTTGCCACTCACCTGTCTGGAGGAGGTATTAATAGATTGAGATGAATGGGGACAGAAAATAGAAAAATAACCATGCTAGAACTATGGGATTTAAAACATTGCATTTGATGGAAATGCCAAAAGAGAATGCTGGAAATACCCTGAAGGTCAGGCAGCATCTGTGGTGGGAGGCAAAACTGAGTTGACATTATAGGCAGCTGACCCTTCATCAGAACTGGGTAGTTCTAACACACACTGGAAATTCATTGTTGGATCCTGAAGGCCTAGTTGGAAGATGAGATGCTGTTTTCAAATATGTGTTGAGCTTCATTGAGACAGTGTATGAGGTCAAGTGGGAATGGAGTAGAGAATTAAAGTGATAAGCAACTGGAAGATCAGAGCCATCCATGTGGAAAGAACATTCGTGTGGACTGAACTGAGCAAAGTGGTCACGTAATCTACGTTTGGTTTCTATGATTCCAGAAAAAGTGTTTGGGTCTCCAGGTGGTGGGAGGGGAAGAAGTAACAGGACATGTGTTGAATCTCCTGCAGTTGCATAGGAAAGTGCCATGCAATGAGGAGTTGCCATTCGTGGAGATGAAAGCAAACCAAGGAGTCACAGAGGGAATAGTCTCTGTAGTCTTCCACAGGTGCTGAGGAACTAACTGAGCATTTAAAGCATTTACTTTTTACCTCAGATTTAAAGCATCTGCAGTTTTTTGCTTTCTCTACATCGAGTTGGCTCTTGCTAATACAGTCCATCCAACCAGAATTTCCTCTTGCAGTTTCTCGTCTTCTGTATTTGCCTGATTCTAGATGGAGGACCTATCTTACTGCTTCACTGCATCCAGAACCTCAGCAGCTGGGGCTGGGAAATGTTGGGGCATCCAAGAGCATTGTGAGGACGTCCTGCCTGCCCTTGAAAACTTGTTACCCAAGTTTGCCAGCTGTCTAGATTGAGGATCATTTAATAACTTTTGCGTCCTTTTCATGATTACTTAAATTACTAAAACAGAGTTAAATAAAAATATTTTTAAACAGTTGTTAAGAAACACTTCATGAATTATTTTGCTTATTTTTTTTATCTGCAGCCTTACCGTTCCCATTGAGGTCAATGGAGGCTTGGATCTAGAATCCCAGAGGGAGTTCTATTTTCCTTTTTCCTTGCAGATGTAAATGCTGGGGAAGTCTCAGACTTAGCTCTGCCAATGGGCTCCATGTGAATTACAGCAATGGAGCAAGCTGACAAATTTGGTATTTTATCTGTTAGTAAGCCCAAGACTCGCATTTGTGCAGATGTTTTGGTATTGCTACTGCTTAAACAGCTAACTACCTACTTTTCCATTTGGAACTGCTGAGCATTAGTCAGTGTGATCTGGTGCATTGCAATGTAAGAAAATGCATATACATTACACCTCAAAAGTAATTGAAGTTGGAAGTGTCTCCCACATCCTGGGATGTAAAAGGCGCACTGTACGAGTTCAAGTTATTGAAATATAAAGTTGTTCAGTATGTAATACTATTAGGTTTTTTGTGGAGGAGAGTACAGTGGTGAAGAGAAGTTTTGTATAGCGTTTATAAATGGCTACATTATTGTCATTAGTAAACACATGTTGTGATAGCTAATCTGGTGACTGTATATCTAATTTTACTTTTTTTCTCCTTTGTATTTAAAACTAAAACTACCAATAAATTTTTGGAACAAAGTCGGAGCTCGACATTCACTCAGGAAGGAAGTCGTCTGAGACCTTCATCTGTAGGGCATTTGGTTGACCACGTAGTACACGTTTCATCAAGTGAAGTCTTTGCTAACCACAAATCTCCTTCCTCCACACAAGCAAACAGTATTATTCTGGAATCATCTCCGTAAGTTTCTTATCCATTACTTGCCACGCTTTTTCAGGAGATTTATCTATATCTAGGCATTTCAGTTTATTGGGGTTTGGCATCTTGACTGGAAAAGCAAGAGTTCACGTATTAGATTAATTTTAAAAATATGCTTTCTTCATTAGTCTTGGTTTTTGAATTTACCTTATTTAGAGCTAAATTTGTGCTTCAAACAAAAAGGTACAGTACCAGAACAGGCCCTTCAGCCCATGCTAGACTTGAATGTGAGATGTTTTAAATTGGAGCCACAGCTTCTGCTGTTCAAGATTTAAATTGCAGTTTGTATAATGAGATGCTTGAGATGGTTTAGCTCTCATTGAATTAATTTAACTTGCAGGTAGCTGTACATTTTATTGATATGAAATTAGAGCTGCTTTATAGCTTGAAGTATAAGTATCATACTAATTTGATTTATCGTATATGGAAATAAGCTTTGATTAGAATTAGCAGATCCATATCCAGTCACTTGAACTGATTCTTGTACTTTGATGCAGCTTGCAAAAATGATAAACTGTAGACATGTTTAACATTTCTTTGGAAAGAAATACGTGCTCAGATAATGTAGCCACTGTACAGTGTATATCATTAAGCAGATTGTGTAGGGTGTGGCATTAGAATATGCTACTTCATCATAGCAAAGTAAGATTCTATCTATTCATAATTCTGCTAGATGAAACAAGCAGGGGAGTTCTTGGTTAAAGTTTTAATCTTGAAACTCGCAGCTTGTATTAATGTAAAAGATGTACTTTTTTTCATGGAAGGAAAACTGATGTATCCCATCTACAAAATTCACAACTGCCCACCAAGATATTTTTGACAGGACTTCCCAACCCCAGCTCCCTACTGGTTAAAAGAATAAGGGTAGAGTAAAGACTTGGCGTATCATTTGGAGCTGTAGCAGTCCAAAGCCAAACTATTTGTTGAACAGCCTTCAATCTTCAGAATGCTGCTTGTGTTTTTCCACCACAATAAAGGAAAGTGCTAGAAACACGCAGCAAATGAGTCTGCATCTTTGGCTAGAGGAGTGTTATTAACCTCTGGTATCGCTTATTGGATGTTGAATGACCCAAGGAGAGTGTCCAATATTGCGATTTTGTTCTGGAATTTCTGGAACCTTGTTGCTCACTGTCTTTAATGTTAAAGCCCTAAGTGGAGAATGAAACCAATGAATCACTCCTTGTTTAATGTCATTCCCTCCTTGTAGAGCATTTAAAAAAATTTTGCTCAAGTTCTACTTAAATTTGTTTAAGTATTTTTTGCCAACAAGGCAGTATCTATTTGAAATTGCAGTATACTAAAGCACTAAAATTCTTCTAGTTGTCAGGAAACAGCTGGAGAAGGACAGCCTCCTGCATTGCCACCGAAACAAAAGAAAAATACAATTCTGTCTCACCAGGCTAACACTTGCCAGCAGGAACTGGGCTCCCACTACCATGACTTCTTGGATGTTCCACTAACATCAGAAAAGTCTACAGTAAGTAATGTTTGAGCATTGCATTTTACAGAATTTCAATGGTTATAGCGTTTGGCCTGTCAAAAGAAATCCAGCTTATTCCAGTCTTCTGCCCCTCTCCCATAGCCATGTAACTTACTTCCTTACAGGTACCTATCCAGCTCTCTTCTGAATTAGACCACAAGATATAGGAGCAGATTTGGGCCATTCAGCCCATCGAGTCTGCTCCACATTCAATCATGGCTGATTTTTAACCCTATTCTCCCACCTTCTCCCCGTAATCCTTAACCCCATTACCAATCAAGAACCTAGCAAAAGACTATGATGCTGGAGGAAGTCAGCATGCCAGGCAGCATCCGTGGAGAAAAGCAGTCAACGTTTCGGGTCAGGACCCTTCTTCAGGACTGAAGATAGGAAAAGGGGAAGCCCAATATATAGGAGGGAAAAGCAGAGCGGTGATAGGTGGACAAGAGGGGAGGCAGGTTGGGCACAAGGTGGTAGGTGGATGCAGGTAAGAGATGGTGATAGGCAGGTGCGGGGGAGGAGGGGCGAGCAGATCCACCGGGGAATGGATCACAGGTAAGGAGAAAGGAAGGGGGAAAAAAGGGAGAAAAAAGAAGCTAGGAAAGGGAAGAAGCATGGTGGGGGGGGGGGGGGGGTGTTGGGAAGGGGGTTGGGGATTACTTAAAGTGGGAGAATTCAATGTTCATTGAATAACCTAGCAATCTCTGCCATAAGTGCACCCAATGACTTGGCCTGTAACTCCTCTGTGGAACAAATTCCACAGATTCACCATCCTCTGGCTGAAGAAATTTCTCTTCAAAAGGATATCCCTTTATTCTGAGGCTTTGCCTTGGATCCCAGCCTCTACTACTAATGGAAATATCCTCTCCACATCCACACTATCCAGGCCTTTCAGTATCTGGTAGGTACATCCTTCTGAACTCTGAGTACAGGTCCAGAGACCTCAAACACTCCACGTATGTAAAGCCTTTTATTTCTGGGATCATTCTTTTGGACCACCTGGATCCACTAAGGGCCAGCACATCTTTCCTTGGATGCAGGACCCAAAATTGCTCTCAATGTTCCAAATGCAGTCTGACCAACACCTTATAAAGCCTCAACAGTACATCCTTGCTTTTATGTTCTAGTCCTCTCAAAATTAATGCTAACATTGCATTTGCAGCTTTTACTACTGATTCAACCTGCAAGTTAACCTTAATGGAATCCTGAACTAGGACTTGCAAGTCCCTTTGCACCTCTGATTTTTGAATTCTCTCCCCATTTTAGAAAATAATCTACACCTTATTCTTCCTACCAAAGAGCATAACCTCACTTCCCTACACTGTATTCTACTAATCAAGAACCTATCCACTTCCGCTTTAAATATACCCAATGACTTGGCCTCCACAGCCATCTGTGGCAATGAATTCCACAGATTCACCACCCTCTTGGCTAAAGAAATTCCTCCTCAACTCAGTTCTAAAGGGATGTCCTTCTATTCTGAGGCTGTGCTCTCTGGTCCTAGGCTCTTAGAAACATCCTCTCCACGTCCACTCTATCCAGGCCTTTCAATATTCGGTGGGTTTCAATGAGATTCCCCCCCCTCATCCTTCTCAACTTCAACGAGTACAGGCCCAGAACCATCAAAACGCTCCTCATACATTAACCCTTTCATCCCCGGGATCATTCATGTAAACTTCCTCTGGACCCTCTCCAATGCCAGCACATCTTTAGATATGGGGCCCAAAACTGCTCACAGTACTCCAAATGTGGTCTGACCAACCACCTTATAAAGCCTCAGCATGATATCCTTGCTTTTTATGTTCTATTCCTCTTGAAATGAATGCTAACATTGCATTTGCCTTCCTTACTACTGACTCAACCTGCAGACTGGGCCATAATGCGATCAGTTCCTTCATCCAGATCATTAATGTATAAAATGAAAAGTTACAGTCAAAGCACTGACCCCTGTGGAACTCAACAGAGTTTTTGACTCTGCTTCTACTAAATTACCCATGGCTGTACATTCAGAAAAGTAACTACTTCACTTTTTAAAATGTTTTTCTCATATTTTGTTTTTGTCCATCACTTTCATTCTCTGTCCCTGGATTTTGACCCTTCCACCAATGGGAACTGCCTGTATGCTTCATGATTCTATTGTCTCAGGTCTCCTCAGTCTATTTTTGTTTGCTAGGAAACTAATGCTGACTTCTCCAGTCTGTCCACATATCTAAATCCCTGAATTATTTTAGTGAATCTGCATGCCTTCCAGAGCCCTTACATCTGCCCTGCCCTGTCACTTTCAATGTACTGTGCCCTTCACATTTCATGTCATCTGCACCCTTGGGCATGCAAATCCCTAATATATATTTTAGAAGAACATGGTGGTATCACCTCTGGGAACTCCACTACACCCCTCACTCTTGTATGAGAGAATACCCTTAATTGCTCTTCTGTTTCCTAGTCCATTTTCTATCTATTCTGCCCCTTTTATTCCATGAGCTTCAATCTCGATGACAAGTCTATTGGGTCACATTTTATCAAAAGCCTTTTGGAAGTCCACATGTAGCACTTCAACTACATTTACCACTTTAACCTGTTACCTAATTTTAAAAAAACTTGAAATCTGTACTTTTTCTCTAATCAACCTATGCTTATCTAAATGACTGCTAATACTGACTCATTGTCTCTGCAACATTTTTCACCATCCAGGTTAAACTGGTTTTTATTTTTGAGATTTATCCCTATACCACCTTTTGAACAAAGGTGCAACATTTGCAGTTGTTCAGTCTTTGTGAGCCATCCCTGAACCCAAGGATGTTTGTAAGATTATGACCAAGGCCTTTCCAATTGCCTTTTTTTCCACCCCCTCCTCTGAAGCATAGGATACATGTCATTGGGTCCAGATGATTTAATAACTTCAAGTGCAGCTAGTCTTCCCGGTACCACCTCATTGTCAAATTTTAGCCCATCCAGAATCTCAACAACATCTTCCTCTGAAGCTGCAGCAGCAACATTTTTCTTTGTGTGAAGACTGATGTGCAATACTCTGCTAGTACCTGAGCATGCTGTCAAATTCCATGTAGATTACCTTCTCCATTTGGCTGCACCTCTTATTAATGCCCTTTTCCAGTTCTTACATCTGTTGAATATTTTTGGAATCCCTTTTAATTTTGCTGCCAAACTTTTCTCTCTTTTTTTCTCTCTTTGATTCCAGTTTACCTGAGTCAGAAGAGTTCTCATCCCACTGAAATTCTCCCTTCTCCAATTGACTGTTTTTATTTTGGAGTAGTCTACGTATTTCTCGTAGCTATTCTAAACCTTTATATTGTGCTTATTTTTTCTTACATGTTTCTCCACTTGGCCTAGCTCACTTCCAGAACCAAAGCCAGCAATACAAGCTTCCTTGTGAGCCACAAATGTTATGATCAAGAATGTTCTCCTGAGCTCTTCCCTTGTTTTAGTTATTGCTTTTCCACTTTTGGATAGTTTACATCCCCTATTATTACTGTGCAGCTTTTTCACATCCCCAGTTTCCCAGAAATGTGTTCCTCAATGTCCTTGTCATTAATTAATGATCTCAGCAGTGCAATTACATTTTTTTCCTTAATGATTCATGTTTGCAATGATTGAAAAGGAAAGTCAGAATAGATTTAATAGCATGTAGTAACTAGAGCATGAGAGAATGGAAAGGTGTTGGTATTCATTGTCCATGTATATGAATCACAATGTTAACATGCACATGAAACAAGCTGTTAGGAAGATTAACTGTCTATTGACCTTTGCAAGAACCCTGGGTAGACAGCACCTGGAATATTATGTACAGATCTGGACCCTTACCTAAGGAAGGATGTACTTGCAATTGAGGGAGTGCAACAGAGTTCCTCTGATTTGATTCCTAGAGATGAGACATTGAGAAGAGATCAAGTAAGTAGGGCCAATACTCTAGAATTTATAAAAAAAAAAATGAAAGGGGATATCATAGAAGTGTACAAAATTCTTGTGTGGTGTGGACAGGATAGATGCAGGGATAATTTCCCCTGGCTGGGTTATCTAAAACCAGATGTCCCAGTCTCAGAATAACAGCTTTTCAGGGCAGAGTTGTAAAGGACTTTTATTACCATTGGGGTAGTGAACCTTTGGAACTCTTTACTGAAGAGACCTGTAGACAGTTGGTCACTGAGTATACATTTCATTCAGAGATCAATAGATTCTTAGATATTCAGGGAATCATGGAAATGGAATTGGTACAGGAAAGAAGTGCAAAGATAAAATACCAGTCATGATTTCACTGAACAGCAGAGCAAGCATGAGTGGCTAAATGGCCTTTTCCTGCTTTGTTTTCAGGTCCACTTGTTCTGTTTAAAGTACAAATTTAAATCTGCTCAATAGTATACATGTTCACAAAAGGTGTTTATTAACTGAAAACTTGTTTCTGCAGTGTTTTGTCCTGATTTTGCACAACTGTATTAAAACTGACCTTGTATTTTGTTTAATTTCATGGATGATAGCATTTGACATCACGCATGTGAACCTAAGACTGTCACAAATTACAGGATTAATTCAGTTTCTGGAGACACAAGGGACTGCAGATGCTGGAATCTGGAGCAACAGACAATCTGCTGGAGGAATGAAGCAGGCCAGGCAGCATCAGTGGGAGGAAAGAAACTGTCGACGTTTTGGATCAAAACCCTGCCTCAGGACTGAGAATGGAGAGGCGAGATGGCCAGCTTAGAAAGGAGAAAGGATCACCTCCGAATCCTTTCTTGCTGGTCCCCTTCTCTCTAAGCTGGCCATCTCACCTCTGCACTCTCAGTCCTGATGCAGGGTTTTGATCCAAAACGTCGACAGTTTCTTTCCTCCCACTGATGCTGCTCAACCCACTGAGTTCCCCCAGCAGATTGTTTGTTGATCCTTATTTCCTATTCTGATGGTAGGAAATTATGATATAAATCTGCAAACGACATTGCGAATATAACATTTACTGACTTATTTAAGGCCACAGAGCATACAAGAATGAAAATTCTGATAAGGATATCTCAGATTTAACCACATAAACCAGTGGAAATGGACTTTTAGTTTTAATGCAACTTTTCTGTTGGTTAAATGCTGTGTTCAGCAATATAAAAGAATGACAAATGACAAACATGCAAGTACCCTAGGTTTTTATTAAAAAGAAATTGGTACAGTTCCTAAATTAATCACGCAACTGCAATCTGTACATGTTCTAGTACATTAATGAAGCTGCAACCGTGGGCACTTCAAACCACCATGGTGGAGAGCACAGATGCAGGCTCTCTGAAAATAGCCTTGTAACATAATCCCAGTGTTTCTCTTTTAGATGTCCTAAATGCTGTTAAATAATATTTGGTCCCAAATGTAAGTTAATATCTTGCTATATCCTATGTTTTCAATTAAAACAAAAGAATGCAATTTAAAGAGAAGTTGCAAATTTTGGAATCTGAAGGTACTAAGTCAAATCAGCACCCTTGTACAGAATTGATATTTAAATTTCAGATAGGTGCCCTTTGCCAAACTGTATACACCTTAATCTAATCTGTTCTATTTACTGGTGTTATCTGAACTTTTGTTTAAAAATTGAGTAAATAGCTATAGTTGATGTTACCACAGAAATACAGCAAGTGATCCAAGATAAACAGGGAAATCAAACTAATTGCTAACACTAGTGCCTTTTAAAAGCCTGTAGATGTAAAAAGACCTTTGGATAAGTACATGGATAGGAAAGGTTTCGAGGGATACAGGCCAAACATGGTCAAATGGGACTAGCTTAGGTCGGCATGGGCAAGTTGGGCTGAAGGGCCTGCTTCCATGCTGTATTACTCTCTGACTCTAAAAGGAAAAATGAAGGAGAGGGTTCAGAGAAAAGGAGATAAAGGATCTTGATTTTTAAATAGCACTCAGTTTCAGCCTGAATTTGTCCATAATTGATCTCTGGAGATGAATGTTCTGCCATTGTTTCTTAATGTTGTAACATTTCAGAAGAATCTCGAGTCTGTTCAAAAACTTTTGACTTTTAATGCTTTCTTTTCTACAGCCGAATGGTATTGTTCCTCATGACAATCTAGTTCTCATAAGAATGAAAGCAGATGAGAATGGGAGATTTGGCTTCAATGTTAAGGTAGGACACATTGTATTTACTGACAATATGATTCACTTATTCTGAAATTTTTCTGAAGGAATTATTTGCAAATGTGTTCTTTGTGCACAAGTGAAAATATTACTCAAAAAGCCACTTGGTTGAAAGATGATTAAATAAATGTTTACCACAGAGACTGATGAGCAAGCACCAGTAAATACCTTTTGATCCTGTCTGAAAGTGATTAAAAAGTAAGGTGCATTGCAGGGAAACAGTAACCTGAAGGAGTTTGCCAAAGCCCTAATGAAAATATAGCATCTTTGTTTGCCACATGTGAAGTACTGGAGGATTGCAAATGTTGCACGTTTTATTCAAGAAGAGCAGCAGGGATAAGCAAGATAACCATAGGCCAGTGATTTGTGTGTTGGTAGTAGGGGAATTATTGGGGAAGTAAAATTCTAAGGGACAAGATTTTCTTCAGTTTAAAAGGCAGGACTTGAGGGATAGTCAGCATTGCTTTGTTCATGGGAAATCCTGTCTCATAAAAACTTGATTGAATTTTTTGAGGAGGTAACGAAAAAGATTGAAGGTAGGACCACAGATATTGTCTACATGAACTTCGGTAAGGCATTTGACAAGTTCCTGCATGGTAGTCTGGTCCAGAAGATGAAGGCACATGGAATCTAAGGTGATCTGGCTAAATGGATCCAAAGCTGGTTTTGTAAAGTTTCTCATCTGCTTGGTATTGGTTTATTATTGTCACTTGTACCGAGGTACAGTGGAAAAACTTGTCTTGCATACAGTTCAAATGGATCAATTCATTACACAGTGCATTGAGGTAGTACAAGGTAAACACAATAACAGAATACAGAGTGAAGTGTCACAGCTACAGGGAAGTGCATTGCAGGTAGACAATAAGGTGCAAGGTCATAACAAAGTAGATTGTGAGGTCAAGAGTCCATCTCATCGTATAAGGGAACCATTCAATAGTCTTATAACAATGGGATGGAAGCTGTCCTTGAGCCTCGTGGTATGTGCCCTCAGGCTCCTGTATCTTATGCCTGATGGGAGAGGGGAGAAGAGAGAATGATCTGGGTGGGTGGGGTCTTTGATTATGCCGGCTGCTTCACCAAGGCAGCGAGAGGTATAGACAGAGTCCATGGAGGGGTGGCAGGTTTCCATGATGTGCTGAGTTGTGTCCACCACTTTCTGCAGATTCTTGTGGTCCCGGGCAGAGCAATTGCCATACCAAGCCGTGATGCATCCAGATAGGATGCTTTCTATGGTGCATCAATTGAATTTGGTGAGTGTCAAAGGGGACCTGCCAAATTTCTTTAGCCCCCTGAGGAAGTAGAGGCGCTGGTGAGGCACCTACATGGTTATACCAGGACAGATGAATGGTGATGTTCACTCCAAGGAACATGAAGCTCTCAGCCTCTGCACCATTGATATAGACAGGTGCATGTACATTGCCCCCTTTTCTGAAGTCGATGACCAGCTCTTTTGTTTTGCTGACATTGAGGGAAAGGTTGCCGTCATGACACCATGTCACTAAGCTCTCTATCTCCTTCCTGTACTCCGACTCATCGTTATTTCAGATATGGTCTCCTACAGTGGTATCATCTGCAAACTTGTAGATGGAGTTCGAGCAGAATCTGGCCACGCAGTCATGAATATTTTGGAAGTAGACGGCTGAGGACGCAGCCTTGTTGGGGCACTAGTATTGAGAATAATCGCACTGACTCGGACTGCAGAAATTTAGATGTGATGTGCTTTGTTGTTTTGCTGCATTAACTAACAATATCCAGTATAGTTACTGGTTAGTAGTTTATTGGGATATGGAATCCTGGCAGGGTTTTATAGAAATGGGTTTTACTTTGTGTTTTAATTGGCTATTGGCAGTGTGTTTTATCTCATTGTGCTGAATTGCTCATGATAAAATTTCACTCTTCATTAATACTTGGTCTAATTCCATTTTTATAGGGAGGCATCGATCAGAAAATGCCGATCATTGTATCACGAGTAGCACCTGGAACACCAGTAAGCAACTCTGCATAAAGATTTATATGAAGTAATATTCGGTTGTGTGACACAATAATACTAGCATCCAGAAGTCCGGACCTCCTATCACAATACATGAGTTTGCTTCCTGCCTTGGAAGTGGGGCAGTTAAATTTAATTACTTAAAAATCTGAAATAAAAAGCTATCTAGATTGGTAAGGTATCTTTCTTAGTCACATGTACGTCGGAACACACAGTGAAATGCATCTTTTGCATAGAGTGTTCTGGGGGCAGCCCGCAAGTGTCGCCACGCTTCCGGCGCCAACATAGCATGCCCACAACTTCTTTACCCGTACATCTTTGGAATGTGGAAGGAAACCTGAGCACCCAGAGGAAACCCACGCAAACACGGGGAGAACGTACAAACTCCTTACAGACAGTGGCCGGAATTGAACCTGGGTCGCTGGTGCTGTAACGCGTTACGCTAACCACTACTAACAGTGGAAACTATTGCATTGTCATAAAAAGCCACCTCCTTTGTTGTTCAAGGAAGGGAATCTGCTTCTTCATCCCAATCTGGGCCTGTATGCAACTCCTGACTGTGGCAATGATAGTCTTGTCTGCCTCTTTAGTTCAGCAGTAATCAAGGGTGGGCAATAAATGCCAGAATTGCGAACAGTGTCCAGATGCCAAGAATGAATGAGAATCATTAATATTAATGTTTCATGGATGTCAAATTCAATCCTTGTGAGCCTGATTTTTGGCAGGTTCAGAAATATACCTTGTAACTTTTTAAGAGGCCTGTTTTATTAGCACTATCAAGCTGCAGTACTCAATATGAATTCAGATGAGACATTGCCCAGCACAAACTGAGAAAATTACTTAATGGATAAATAAATTTCCACAATCTCTGTAAAATGTATGAGTATGATAGTTTTTATTCCTGGACCTGGATACAAGGCACGTAGGGCAGGCACGGTAGTGTAGTGGTTAGCGTAACAGTATTACAGCACCAGCAACCCGTGTTCAATTCCGGTCGCTTTCTGCAAAGAGTTTGTACGTTCTCCCCGTGTCTGCATGGGTTTGCTCCAGTTTCCTCCCACATTCCAAAGACATACGGGTTAGGAAGTTGTGGGCAGGCTATGTTGGCGCTGCAAGCGTGGCGACACTTGCAGCTGCCCCCAGAACACACTACGCAAAGATACATTTAACTGTGTGTTTTGATGTACATGTGACTAATAAAAAAAACCTTACATGTTCAGATTCTACCAAATCCAGTAGGGAATTTAAATTCATTTGAATAAAGTGGAATAAAAACCTGTAAAGGCAAACATGCCGTATGCTGTCTTCATTACCCTATTGACCTGTGTTGCTGCTTTCAGAGAACTAAGAACTTGGACCCATAGGTCTCCCTGTTCACCAACATTCCTTGGTGCCCTACCATTTTTACTGTATATATCCTACTGCTTTTTGACTTCCCAAAATGCATCACCTTGCACATGTTGGGATTAAATTCCATCTGCCAATCTTCCATCCAACCTTCCAATTGATCTGTATCCTGCCTTAGACAACCTTCCTCGCTATCCACATCAGCACAGTTTCTGATTCTCTAGCCAGCTGTCTGCTATGAAATGGCTCCTGTGCCGGTCTTGACTACACTGAAATGTTGGGAGGCATGCTTGAAGCTAAAGTCTGTGCCAGGGGCCTGCCAGAATATGCATTGTGATGCAGGCAGCCACCCAATGATAGAGAAGCAATGGAACATCTGCCATATTATATTTTTCTGTTTTCTCAAAGCCAGAAGCTACATATATTAATTTCATTTTCACTGACAATCCACTAAGGCAAACAAAAAATATTTGCTGTTTGTGGTGTCTCTTTCCCCTTGAATTTTTTTCTTTGCTTTCAGTATAGCTCATCTAAAAGTATAAATCCTGCTTGCAATGTTCCACTATTACTTTTCCCCCATCCACCTTCAGTAGTTTTTTATTGGGGGGGCGGGGGGCGGAATGGGTAGGGTTTGATGAATCTCAAGATGCAAGAAGCCAGTGAAATATGTAAAGGGACAATTTTTTAAAAATGGATAATTTAGCTCTCAGACTTTGCTAATGAGAGTTCCAACTTAAATTATCAGCTTAAAATTACGTACAAAGGTAGTGTAGTAAACTCTTGTGAAATGTAACTTCTGGGATTTTGTAGCTCACCAGTGCATCCAAAGAACAGCAACATGTTGTAGATTTGAATCACAATGCACAATTTAAGCACACAATCTATAGGCTCACTGAAGTACTGCAAGAGTGATTCATGTCAATGTTGCTGTATTTTGCATGGAATATGTAAATGTGTTTCAAAGATTTCATTTGACTGTGGAGATCATACTTTATAATTGAGATAGGTGTTCTGATCTATTAACCATAATTTATCCTTTATCCTTTGCTAGTTACTGATCACACTCTTGGGACACATAATATAGGCAAATCAACTGCCATGCTTCAAAACATTGAGATATGGATAGCTTTGGGGCATCTTGATAACTTGAAGGTGCTATACAAACAAACTTTTTTAAACTATCTATAAACTTGAAATGGTCAGATACTTCAAAGTACAATGAAAATAAAACAAACTGCTGATGCAGGAAACTGGAAGTAAAACAGAAAATGCTAGAAACACTCAGCAGGTCAGGCAGCAACTGTGGATCTCTTTCCACAGATGCTTCCTAACCTGCTGAGTGTTTCCAGCATTTTCTGTTTTCACTTCAAAATATAATTTTATGTTAACCCAGTGATTGTCTAAAAACTACTCCCCTACACCTTCTCTTCCACATAGCTATTTCCATCCTCTCCTCAAATCCATAGATAGGACCTGAAGAATCCAGGGTCAGATTCTGGTTCACTAAATTTGTAGGAAATGAGTGCCAGTGGATGAATGTTGCTGAAATTAAGCTCTGTTTTAAAACTTTTACAGTGAATTAGTGTGATGGTCTATTTACTGTGTAATGTAGTAATTTTAACTGTCATAAATGGTTATAAATGTTTATATTATCTTCTTTCATCTCAATGTGTAGGCTGACACTTGTGTTCCACGGCTCAATGAGGGTGATCAGGTTGTACTGATCAATGGTAGGGATATATCAGAATACACACATGACCAGGTTGTCACGTTCATCAAAGCCAGCTGTGAGATTCGCTCTGAAGAACTATTACTACTAGTTCGGCCAAATGGTAAGTGTGAATATTCAAAAATGCAATTGAAGCTTTGTCAGTAGCAGAATCAATTTTGTCCAAGCTCAAAAGATTTTGAATATTTGGCCTGTGTAAATAAGCTTTCTTAACTCTATTTTCCCAAAGTCAAGTTGAGTTTATTGTCATGTGACAAGTACATGTATGCACATTATTTTTAAAGTTCATTCAGTGACTGTGTGAAATTTATCTTCTCAGCTGTTTATGATGTTGTGGAAGAGAAGGCAGAAAGTGAACCTGATTTTCAGTATATTCCAGAGAAGTCGCCTTTGGATATAACCCACCAGGATGATGATGCCTTAAGAGAGTCAATGATACATTTACGGGATAGTCTGGAGACTGGAATGATTCTTGCGCAGTTTGATGTAAGAGACCTTTTCGGCATGAAAGTGCATGATGTATTTAAATAGATCTTTTCAGACTTGATATAAGTAATATAATACATGTACACACAACAAAGCAATCTCTGAAAATGTTATGAGGTATGTCGATCACTAATAGTAGCATAGGAGGAGGTCCTTTGATCTATTACGCCAGTGTCAGATAACCAATTAATCCAAGTCCTCTGCACTTTCCCTTTGCCTCCAACTTTCCTCCAAATATATATCCACTTTAAATCTTTTGTCTGCTTCCAGCTTCCTTTTTGAGAATTCCAGATAACAAAAACTGTTGGTGCAGCCTCTGGTTATTTTGCCACTTGTCCTTAAATCTGTGGGCTCTCATTCCTGATGCTTCTGTCTTGGGGGAAACATTTTTCTTGTTCCACCAGGGTCTTTCATGAATTTGGAAATAAAGATCACTTGTATCTGATTTATTGGTATGCCTTCTACATGCTGATATAGCAGTGATAAGTATAGAAGTTGATTCGATAGTGAACAACAATTTCAAAGTGGTGCAGCATCTTTAAAATCCACCTAACTAGACAGCGAAGGAAGGAACATCTAATTATCTCAGCAAATGCAGCACTTGAGTTGTTAGAAAAGTATAGGGAAGCAAAGCAAACTATTGTCAGGATTTAAAAGCAATTTATGGCTTATGTCACTGGGGAATGGAATGACGTGAGCTAATTACTTTAAATATTGAACTTCCAGTTAAATTGGCTGAAATATTCACCAAATTGATAGCCATTTAAAGTGTAAATTGTTCCTTGTATGCATAGTCAATAACACTTATCATTGGATTGAAATATTAAATGTTAATTAGGTTTATCTTGGTCTTTTTTTTGTTCCTATGTCATCATTGAAGATAAAACTGTTCTTTTTTTTTTCTTAGCAACTGTATAGAAAAAAGCCTGGTATGACGATGTCATGTGCCAAGTTACCTCACAATATTTCCAAAAACAGATACAGAGACATCTCACCTTGTAAGTAAAACTTTTTTATGGCAATGGTCCAACAAAGGAACTTATGATCAACAAGATCTCACAACAGAGGTGCCTTTTATTCTTTTGTATCATGAACAGTTTTTAATTTTATAATCTCTAAGGAAGATAGAGCTTCTGTTCTGCAACGCGTCAGCCAATCTCTTAAAATCTTGCAGAATTAGTCACGGCACTGCTTATGCAAGAAAAGCTTAAGCAAGGGAAATTCATTCTTGGAACAAATACTTAAATTAGAAATTTCTTAGAAATACTTGTTCCATTAATTAACATTCACCTTACAGATAAGGTATTATAATTTTATTACATTTGAGTAGTTTTTTTTCCCCAATACTTCATCTGAAAATGCATCGTGGGTCATTTCTTAAAGGAAATGGGACTACCTCTTATGATTCTATAATCCATGGAATTTCTGGTGCAGACACTGACCTTTTAATTTGACTGGTCCCTGCCAGTGTTTATTTTCCAAACAAACCTCTTGCTGTCACTTCTAACCTGTCCCTTGAATGCATCAGTGCTATTTATCTCAACAATTGGTAGTAGGTTCCACATTCCCAAGTATATCTAGGTGGAGGCTCACCTGCGTTCCTCAGGATTTTTGCCTCTTCACTTAACTGTCTATATCCCTTTGTAACCTCGACCTCTTCAGTTTCCTATCCATCTTTGTGTTATCAGATTTATTAGCCATCATCCAAGTCATCATATCAATTGAGGCTCCAGCACAGATCTCTGTGGGACACCACTTATGTCTTGCCAATGAAAAAAATTACCCATTTATGCCTTTATTTCTGTTGGCCAGCCAATCTTCTATCTATGCCGATATTTCACCTTCTACGCCATGAGCTGTTGTTGTGCTGATATAGAGACACACCGCTGACAACTGCTGAATGGTCTACTTAGCTTTATTCAAACTCTTAATTTCAAAGACAACATACAAGCACTCAGGTAGCTGAGTATTCTGTGGCTTCACGTTTGTTCCTCAGCATGTATTGGTTGTAAGGTACTTCTGCAATCCCAGGTTCTTGAACTGTTCCAGAGTACAGCAAGAGGTTGTATCCTGTTTGCATGACCCATTTCACTACCATTCCTTCTGTTCTCCTCTCATGATGCAATACAGTGTACCACAGCCCAATCTGTGTCTGACCCATTTTTGTCAATGAACTATCCATTGCCACAGTATCATCTCCACTTTCCACTTCAATTGTGTAGCATCCCAGTTATTGGTAGAGCCATTCTGATACAGAAGAGCATGGAATTGATTGTTCCTAAGCTCATTACAAAGACCTCACTCTCCATGTGTCTAATGACCAGACCTCATCTCTTATTTCTTTGTCTTAATCTAAACCTTTTAAGTTAACCACCCTTGTGTGTAGTCATCTACAGATGTTGGTTAAAACTGAACCCTGTCTATTCTATGTTGGCTGTTTTAACCCTCTGACTACCGCAGATATAATCCTACTAGAAGCCTCTACTGAGCAACTTACTGTACTGAAATTTACTATTTACATGACCCTTTTGGAAGCTGATTAACATCTTGCACTTTGTCCACCTTCCTCCGTATTAACTATACTACCGAATACTCAACCAACCACCCCTCTTTTTCCACCCACCCTCATTTCATTCTATGTTACTGGACAATTAAAACCATGTCTTGGAATAGAAAATTTAGTAGTAGTTTGGAATAAACTGAAAATGTTGCAAGATTAATACAATTTTAACACTTGAAGCTAATGTTAAGGTATTACCCTGTTGTAATTTCAATTAATGGCTTAAGCAATTTATTAAAGATCATTAAAAAATGACATGGAGGATTTTCATAGTGGATGATGGAAAGTTTATGCTTAAACTGTAAAGTGATTAATGGTTAAATCCTCAACCAGTCAGCAATGAAGGGAATATACTGAGTGCAGGAGGAGTTTTCACTGATGAACATGAAAGTGAAGTTAATGTTTTTTAATCATTAAATTTCATCCTGCATTCATGATATGCCTTTTTGTTTCCAGCTCATTTCTGCCCTCCTTTGTTTGCTTGCTCACTGGCTTGTGTAATCCTGTCCACTGCTTGAAGTCTTTTTAATATTTTGGATTTAATGAGCATGTCTGCAATTTCCACAACTAGCAGTTTATTTGCATTGTCTGTCCCTGACAGATCTCTCCATACAACTTCTCGGAATCCACTGACATGTTTTGTAGTAGGAAATACACTTCAGTCACATTTTTTCCCTGCTCCATTGCAGCCATAGAATCTATTCGCAGCAGCGAAATTTGTTGCACTGAGGTATTTATTGAAGAATCTGACATTATACCAATATGGAATGAGGTGGCAATGGTCATTACTGAAGACCAACAAAATACATGCTGATAGTAATTAGCTTCCAAAATGACCGTGTAAATGGTCAGTATCGTGCACCTTTATTTTGTTTATCAGACTTGAGCAATTTGTTGATTGACTGGCAAGGGTTGCAACTTCAAAAAATGTTAATATCATTTTCCCTATGTTTTACCTTACTTGATTTCATTCTGTTTTCTTAACATTATATCTGTCCTGATAAAACGTAAAGCTCCCAGCCAGCTTTGAATTTCATAGTCATGGTATTGAACGATTTTCCTGAATTAGGCCTAAATATACCATTGCGTGAATTTACCGATCTCATTGCTTTTCTTGTAGATGATGCAACACGGGTTATTCTAAAGGGTACAGATGACTACATCAATGCAAATTATATAAATGTGAGTAGCACAATGTCCTTTGGGAATTATATTCTCCATAGCAATCAGCCATTTGTGAAAAATCTATATATAATACAAAGATAATGGAGCAAAACATTTGCCAATGATGCATGTTTTTAAAAAAATTACCAAAAATAATGCCTTGCAGTTCTCTACCAAATAGTATTATTTCGTAATTGTCCACTTAGTGCTGCATGAATCATAAAAGTAGTTGTTTGAATTATTATATGTATAAATTGTTTTGTTTTACATCTTGTCACCAGTCATGCAGGTTTTGTATTAAATGTTTAAAAAAAATTGGATGGAGGAAGCAAAAGGAACCCTCTTATTAGAGTTGGGATGCTGTGGAATGAGCCGCCAGGTCATCGAAGAAAGAGAACTGATTAGTTGTTTAAAGGGGGTTAACAGAAAATGGAAACCAATTAAACACATTGGTATATTGTAGTTAAGATATTGGATTAGCATCCAGAGACACAAGTCCATATTTCACTATGACAACTGGAGAATTAAATTCAAGTTATTAATGAACTCTGGAATTTAAAAGCTGGTTTCAGTAACAGTAACCACAAAACTGCCAGAATGTCATTAAAAACGTGTCTGATTCACTAATGTTATTTGTGGAAGAAGTCTGCCATCTTCCTACGACCTGTTCAAAATGCAACACCAAGCCCACTAAATTGGTTGATTCTTTACTGCCTCCTTGGGTCAGGAGCAATTGGAGAAGGACAATAAATATTGGCATTTCCAATGATCATATCTGTAAATATGTAAATTTAACAAATGACTGCTATGAATGCAGAGGACCTCGAACAGTGAATATTTAGGCTGAACACTTCACTTCCATATTACAGTATCATTTGCTTTTAAATTCCTGACTAGTACTTCATTTAAACATTTTCTTAAGGGGCTGCTACTTTATTTGGTTCTTCAGAGTACAAGCTGAGATTGAGTTACACTGTCAATTTGGTCCAGGAATAAGAATTGTATTGGTGTATTTCATAATTTTTATTTCATGCCTCAAGATACTGATCCATGAGAGGAGTATTGCCATCTCTGCAATGTGTTAGCTTGTGAACTGTCTACTTAAGATTGAAGTGAATTCTAGGATATTATTTAAGAACAAATGAAAACATTTCAATAAAAACAGAAAAAAGCTAAATGCTTTGCTGTACTTGCAAATTTAGCATAATAAGTGCTTTATTTGTTTACTCCAGTTTTCATTGTAAATTCTTATTGCCCTATGCTTAAACTTGTTCATACTTTCTCAGGTGAAATTACTTTTAAAGTTGAATGTTCACAAACAGTCCAAATATATGCTGCCAATTAGTATCTGCTTAAACTTGAATATTATCTTGAAGCAGAAGATGCCATTTGGTTCTCATTTTAAGAGATTACGCTGTTTAATAGTGTTTGTATTTTTCCCCTCATTCAAGGCTTTAACTTTTTCACTCTAAAGGCACCAATAATTTATGGTATGATTTTTGTTTGCATGCCACCGCCTTGTTGCTGCAGCAGTAATCTTAATGCAGTTTCATTGCAGTTGAATTGGAGCAGTTGATAAGCTCTTTAGAGGTGGCAAATGTACAATTCTAAATTGAGCTTTTGCTGTTTACTGCACCGCTGATCACTTTCATAGCAGGTTTATAATAAGGGCAGAGTTTTTACCTTGAAATGAGCAATTCAACTTTAAGTAAAATGCAGCAAATGCCAGAAATATGACATTTTAAAAATGGTGGAAGTACTCAGCAGATCAGTATTTATTGGGGTAGGGGAGGATTCAGGTTATTGACCTTCTGGACTGAAAGTTAATTTTTAACTTTCCAGCATTTTAACATCAATAATGTTTAAAACAAGAGGGACAACCTTTTAGTTTTGATATTGTAAGCATCATTAGCATTAGGGATTTCATTTTATTGCATAAAGGTTTTCCTGTGGCTCCTTAGGAGAAAGGGAAGTGTGGGGGAAAGGAGGAGCATGGACTGATGCAACGCATTTTTCACATTGATAAATTCAAAGAACAGGGAGGGAAAAAAAGAGGAAGAATTTGCTCGGGACATAGTTAAAGCAGAGGGGAAATGTTTTGAGGTGAGCATTACATTCCTAAACCCAACTATCACAGATTAAGATAAGATGAGGTATCTTTATTAGTCACACGTACATCGAAACACACTGTGAAATGCATCTTTTGCGTAGAGTGTTCTGGGGGCAGCCCGCAAGTGTCACCACACTTCCGGCGCCAATATAGCATGCCCACAACTTCCTAACTTGTATGTCTTTGGAATGTGGGAGGAAACTAGAGCACCCGGAGGAAACCCACGCAGACATGGGGAGAACGTACAGGCTCCTTACAGACAGCAGCCAGAATTGAACCTGGGTTGCTGGTGCTGTAATAGCGTTACGCTAACTGCTATGCTACCGTGCCCACCTGATTTAACTGGAAATGTTGAATTGGTTAACAATGAAATTTGAAAAGGATAATTAAGGGTTCAAAGAGAAACCTAGAAATCATCAAAAGTTGTTTTGCTTTAAGCCTTCGAATATTACAACATAAGAGGCAGTAGAAAAGTGGAAACCCCTTTTCAGCACAAGTGGATTTGGGAGTTTTGAATGACCATAGTTAATACTATGAGATTTTAAACAGTTAAATGCGTGGGAATGTTTACTGTTACAAACATAAAGAACTGAGCAAATCAGATAGCGAAGACTTAACCTAAAATGCCTCCGAAAGAAATCAACTCCATGGACACATGGTATATTTTGTAAAATGTCCATGCCGAGGGATGTGATTTGCGAAGCAATGATTATCAGGTGCTGAGTGAACAGTGGTCAGCTTGGAAACGGATTAGGTTCAAAGTAATAGGTGGTATATTTAGGACTGAAGTTGAGATTAATTTCACAATGACAAGAGTGATCAACATATGGTTCAGATTTCCAGAAAAGACAGCTGAATCTTTTGAACAATTTGTTCTCACTGGGTAGATAAAGCAGGTTGGATGAACAGGCCAAAATTCTTAATCTTTTTTAGAATTTTGTAATTAATGTATATCAAGAGTTCATCGAGAGAAAATGGAGAAATGCAGCTAGTTTTTGCCTTTTATCAATGTTAGTGCAAGAAAAACTTTGTTGCAAACATATCCTTAAGTAGTACTCAATCCATGGCCATACAGGATGTTTATTCCTGAATTGCATAATTAGGGGTCATTTTAAAGTAAAATATTAAATAGCTGGATATCCTTATGCTAAGTTTATTCTAGCCAATACAAATATCAACATTAGAAAGCCATGCTAAATCTGGGTACTTCAGATTTATGAAGCCATAACAGTAAGGTTTGTTTGGATTTTATCCATTGTGCATGATAGAAGTCATTAATAGGTTAGCTTTGCCTTTTCAATATCCATTCTTACATGATACTGAGAAACTTCACATTCTAATGTGGAAACATTCCTGTAAGATAACTGGATGGGGGAAATGGTCTTAATTGCCTCTGTTATTCTTCAGTAAAATGGAATTTAAAATCTTTATTGATGGATGTTATAGGTATTGCTCCACCTTGGAAATGGGATTAAAATCACTCAGTCCACAGAGCATAATTATATTTGGATAACTTGCAAGTCTTGGAAGGTCAAAGTTGAGTTTATTGTCATAGGCACAAGTACATGTATGCTAAGGTGCAATGAAAAACTTGCAGCAGCATCACAGACACGTAATATATAAGCAGCATTCACAGGAACCACAAATTAAACACACTATTTACAAGAAAGGACAAGTGGAATAAAAAAAAGTTCATTTTAGTGCGAAGTGATCAAAGTGGTCACAGTGTTACAAACCTCTAATGATTAGAGTTGTGCCGGTGGGATCTAGAGCAGAATGGTTAAAGGGAAGTAGCTGTTCTTGAAGCTGGTGGTGTGGAACTTCAGGCTTCTGTACCTCCAGCCCAATGGTAGCTGTAAGAACATCGAACATTACAGCACAGGACAGGCCCTTTGGCCCACAATCTTGTGCTGGCATTTTATCCTGCTCCAAGATCTATCTAATCCTTCCCTCACACGTAGCCCTCCATTTTATTATCATTCATGTGTCTGTCCTAGAGTCTTGTAAATGTCCCTAATGTATCTGCCTCCACCACCTGTCGGTAGTGCATTCCATGCAACCACCACTCTGTAGGGGGAAAAAAACATACGTTTGACATCCCCCTTATACCTTCCTCTAATCAGCTTAAAATTATGCCCACTCATGTTAGCCATTGTCACCCTGGAAAAAAGTCTGACTGTCCACTCGATCTATGCCTCTTATCTTGTACACCTGTAATAAGTCACCTCTCATCCTCCTTCGCTCCAAAGAGAAAAGCCCTAGCTCACTCAACCTCTCCTTGTAAGACAAGCTCTCCAATCCAGGCAGCATCCTGGTAAATCTCCTCTGCACCCTCTCTAAAGCTTCCACATCCTTCCTCTAATGAGGCGACCAGAACTGAACACAATACTCCGTGTGGTCTGACCAGAGTTTTATAGAGCTGCAACATTAACTTGGGGCTCTTGAACGCAATACCCCGACTAATGAAGGCCAACACTCCATACGCCGCCTTAACAACCCTATCGACCTGCATGGCAACCTTGAGGGATCTATGGACGTGGATCCCAAGATCCTTCTGTCCCTCCACACTGCTAAGAATCCTGCCATTAACCTTGTATTCTGCCTTCAAATTCGATCTTTCAAAGTATATCACTTCACACTTTTCTGGGTTGAACTCCATCTGCCACTTCTCCAGCCCAGCTCTGCGTCCTATCAATGTCCTGTTGTAATCTACAGCAACCTTCTACACTATCCATAACAAAGCCAATCTTCGTGTCATCAGCAAACTTACTAACCCACCCTTCCACATCCTCGTCCAAGTCATTTATAACAATCACAAAGAGCAGGGGTCCCAGAACAGATGCCTGCGGAACACCACTGGTCACTGACCTCCAGGCAGAATACGCTCCATCTACTACGACCCTGTCTTCTATGGACGAGCTAATTCTGAATCCACACAGCCAAGTTTCCCTGGATCCCATGCCTCCTAACTTTCTGAATGAGCCTTCCTTATCAAACACCTTACTAAAATCCATGTACACCACATCCACTGCTCTACCTTCATCAATGTGCTTTGTCACATGCTCAAAGAATTCAATCAGGCTCGTGAGGCACGACCTGCCCCTCACAAAGCCATGCTGACTGTCCCTAATCAGCCTATGCTTCTCCAAATGCCCATGAATCCTGTCTCTAAGAATCTTCTCCAGTAATTTGCCCAATACTGAAGTAAGACTCGCTGGTCTGTAATTCCCAGGGCTATCCCTACTCCCCTTCACAACATTTGCCACCCTCCAATCATCTGGCACAACTCCTATAGCCAATGAGGATGCAAAGATCATCACCAAAGGCGCAGTAATCTTTTCCCTCACTTCCTGAAATAACCTTGGATATATCCCATCTGGCCCCAGTGACTTATTTATCCTGATATTTTTCAAAAATTCGAGCACATCCTCTTTCCTCATGTTGACATGCCCTAGCATATCAGCCTATTGTATGCCATCCTCACAAGTCAAGGACTTTGTCACTACTGAGTACTGAAGTAAAATATTCATTGACCTCCGACTTCTTCCAACTCCAGGCACGTTTCCTCCTCTATCCCTGATCGGGCCTACCCTCACTCTAGTCATCCTCCTATTCTTCACATACGTGTAGAACTCCTTGGGTTTTCCTTCATTCTTCTCACACCCCTTCCCACTCTCCTAAGTCCATTCTTAAGCTCCATCCTGGCTACCTTGTAACTCTCCAGAGCCCTGTCTGATCCATGCTTTCTAAACCTTAGGTAAGCTGCTTTCTTGCTCTTGACAAGATATTCTACGTCTCTTGTCAACCATGGTTCCTTCACTCTACCATCTTTACCCTGCCTCAATGGGACAAACCTATCCAGAACCCCATGCAAGTACTCCCTGAACAACCTCCACATTTCCATTGTGCTCTTTACCAAGAACATTTGTTCCCAATTTACGCTCCCAAGTTCCTGTCTGATGGCATTATAATCCCACCCACCCACCCAATTAAATACTTTCCCATATCATCTGCTCCTTTGCCTCTCCAAGACTATTGGTAAAGGTCAAGGAGTCATGGTCACTGTCTCCAAAATGCTCTCCCACTGAGAGATCTGAAACCTGATCAGGCTTGTTGCCTAGTACCAGGTCCGGTATGGCCTTCCCTCTTGTTGGCCTGTCCGCATACTGTGTCAGGAATCCTTCCTGTACACACCTAACAAACTCTGCCCCATCTATCCCCTTTACACTAAGGAGGTGCCAATCAACATTAGGGAAGTTGAAATCACCCATGACAACAACCCTGTTATTTTTGCACTTTTCCAAAATCTGCCTCCCGATCTGCTCCGTGGTGTCTGCTGCTTTTGGGGAGTCTGTAGAATACTCCCAATAGAGTGATTACTTCCTTCCTGTTTCTGACTTCCACCCACACTGACTCAGTTGACGATCCCTCCAGGACATCCTCCCTTTCTACAGCTGTGATACTGTCCCTGATCAGCAAAGCCACACCCCCATCTCTTAGCTCCATCCTGTCCCTTTTGAAACATCTAAACCCCGGAATATCCAGCGGCCATTCCTGCCCTTGTGACAGCCAAGTCTCTGTAATGGCCACAATGTCATAATTCCATGTACTTATCCATGCTCTAAGTTCATCACCTTTGTTCCTGATACTTCTCGCATTAAAGTAGACACACTTCAGCCCATCCAACTGACTGTAATTTTGCTTTTTCAACTGCCTATCCTTCCTCAGTCTTTATGTATGCTGCATCTGACTGTACACTAAATGCACCAACCTCTGACCTATCACTTGGGTTCCCATCCTCCTGCCAAACTAGTTTAAACCCTCCCCAACAGCTCTTGCAAACCTGCCTGCAAGAATCATTCAGGGTACTTTCAACAGTACATCTGTATAAGTTTGTTAGTGTTTGGTGACAAGCCAAACCTCCTTAACCCCCTAAGAAAGTAAAGATGCCGGCACGCATTCCTTGTGAATGCATCTATATGCAGGGCCCAGGACAGGTCATCCGATATGTTATTCTCATAAGTATGATTTCTGCAGTATTACCCTGAATTGAGAAATATGAACTCCAAATCACTAAAGTGAAGCTACCAGCATAAATGAAGCTTCTTGCACTAGAGAGACTATAACTTTGTAGTTAGCTATACAAATTGATTGTTTTGCATTTTTCCAGATGGAAATCCCTTCATCCAGTATAATAAACCAGTACATCGCTTGTCAGGGTCCTTTGCCCAATACTTGTCCAGATTTCTGGCAGATGACTTGGGAACAAGGATCTTCTCTGGTTGTGATGCTAACCACTCAAGTAGAAAGAGGCAGAGTAAGTACATTGAATGAGGACCGTTTCTGCATTGAATGAAAAGCATAATTTGTGCTGTCATTTTGTATGCATGTCATTTTTGTTTCTATGCCTGCTTTTTTCCTGTGTATCAATCAGATGAGTTGTTGAGCACAGAGATCAGTCAGAGGCTAAATGTCTATTGGGCTAAATAGTGTATCTATATTCTAACCTATCTGCCTGTGGCCTTCTGCACTGTTGAGTCCCAATGTAAGCTTGAGGAATGGCATCTCATCCGTCCGAGCACATTGCAATCTTCTGGACTCTTGAAATCATAAACTTCAGATAACACTGACAAAACAGACCAGTTCTATAGGTCATTCACCTGTGACAATGGCAAATGTTTTGACTCTCTTCCATCATGGCCTGACCTGCTGGGCATTTCCTACAGCTCTGCATTTAACAGCTTTTGCATTCCTTTATTTTTCTTTTTATCTGTACTCATTAACCTATCAGCTGGATAAGTTAATCATCATCAGACTGGCCACATGCTATTAGAAACATTCCCTTCCACACCTTTTGTATAACTTAAAACTAGCTTGTTTTCTCTCTCCCTGATCTAGCAAAAGGTCTTTAACCTGGAATGTTAACTCTGCTTTTTCCAACAGTTGCTGCCTGACCTGCTAAGTATTTCCAGCATTTTCTTCTTTTTCCAGATTTCCAACATCTGCAGATTTTTGCTTTTCTATATTATCTTCTGATCAATGGTAGTTACAGTGTTGCAACTTAATTTGAGTATTGACAGAAAAATTCATTTGCATTTGGTTGTGGTGAACAGTTTTAAATACCAGATAATAAATCTAAATTATTTATAATTATTGGCCATAATCATCCCTTGTACAAGCAATTCAATGATTTTCAGATTTTGTTTGATTTTTTTAAATATATAGTATCACTTCGGCTACAAACAAAACTCCAATAATACACCATGCTCAGTTTTGGTGCCAGGTTAAAAGATTTTCTGGACAATTGGATTTTGTCTATTAGTACCCCAGCACATGTTTAATTTGCTTTTTTTTGATGTTTGGTATTGGTTTATTATTGTCACTTGTACTGAGGTACAATGGAAAAACTTGTCTTGTATGCCATTCCTACAGATCAATTCATTACATAGCGCATTGAGATAGTACAGGGTAAAAACTAACAGAATACAGAGTAAAGTGTACATAGAATTTAAATTTAAAAGAGTAGAATGATTACAGTAAAAGTAATGAGTAGATCTGCAGAGAGCAGCTTACAATGAGTCGCCACACTCCGGCACTGTCTTGCTATTTAGTTGCTGGTGTTACTTGACGTGATAAGTTTTCCAGTGGAAACCTGGAAATAGTTAAGTTTAGGGTGCCTCAAAGTGGGAAAGAAATGCAGGAGTCGGGGCCTTGATGAGTGGGAAGGGAGCACAGTAGCATCACCTGAGCCAGATGTTGAACCATCCAGATCTCTGAATCATCTGATAGCAGATAATCTAAGTTTTACTGTACAGGGTTCCAGTTGTATTTTTGGGATGTGAGCATTGTTAGCTCAGCCAGCATTTAGGATTTTGCTGTTGAGGATGTAATGGTGAGTCAGCTAAATGAATTGCTGCAGTGAAAGTACTATAAGACTTTTCAGTAGGGAGTTCCAGGATTTTAGACCCATCAACAAAGAAGAAACAGCAATATATTTCCAGGTCTAGTTATTGCGCGACTTGGAGGGAAGCTGCAAGTGGTCGAATTCCCATACATCCCATGCTCCTAACATCCTGGATGATAGAAGTCAGAGATTTGGGAGGTGCTGTCAGAGTAGCCTAGGTGACTAACTGTGGTGCATGTTTTGGATGCCACAAACTGGAGCAATGGTGTAGCTGTGGTGGAAGTGTTAAATGTTTTGAGCACGGGGTGTGGTCTTAGTCATGTGAATTGTTGGTCTTGGATAGAATTGAATTTCTAATGTTGGAATTGCAGTCATCTGGTAAGTGGATAGTATCTCATTATGCTATTAAAACATAGAACATTACAGTACAGGCCTTTCGGCCCACAATGTTGTGCTGACATTTTATCCTGCTCTAATATCTATCTAACCTTTCCCTTCCACCTAGCCCTCCATTTCTCTCTCATTCATGAATCTATCTAAGAGTCTCTTAAATGTCCCTAATGTATCTGCCCCCACAACCTCGGCAGGCAGTGTGTTCCACGCACCCACCACTCTCTATGTAAAAAAAAATAAACTTACCCCTGACATTCCCCTTGTATCTTCCTCCAATCACCTTAAACTTGTGTGGTCTGACCAGAGTTCTATAGAGCTGCAAAATCACCTCATGGCTCTTCAACTCAGTTCCCTGACTAATGAAGGCCAACACTCCATACACCTTCTTAACAACCCTATCGACTTGCACGGCAACTTGAGGGATCTATGGATGTGGACCCCAAGACCCCTGTGTTCCTCCACACTGCTAAGAGTCCTGCCATTAACCTTGTATTCTGCCTTCAAAATCAATCTCCTGAAGTGTATCACTTCACACTTATCCGGGTTGAACTCCATCTGCCACTTTGCATCCTATCAATATCCTGTTGTAATCTACAGCAACCTTCTACACTATCCACAACACCACCAACCTTTGTATCATCAGCAAACTTGTGCTTATGCAGAGAGTGGAAAGACTTTACTGTGTCAGGAAGTGAGTTGGTTACAGTCAGATGCCCAGCCTCTGACCTGCTCTTTAGCTGCAGTGTATGTATGGTCCAGTTAAGTCACTGGTGACCCTGGATGTTATTGATGGGGATTTGGCAATGCCATTGAATGACTGCTTCATTTTGAGTTGGGAATGTGTTGGGATGCCTTGCAATCATCAGTGAATATCCACAGATCTGACCTTGTGATGAAAGAATGGCCACTGATGAATCAACCAAAGTTGACAGAGCCTGGGCCACTGACCTGAGTAATGCCTGCAACAGCATTTTGATGCTGATTGACCTCCAATTGCCACAGCCATTTTCTTTTGTGTGAGTTAAGACTCTGACAATTGGAATGCTTCCCCCTGATGTCTGTTGGCCTTGTTGATGCCGCAAGCTGTCACGGTGAGAGTGTCTGCCATTGACATCTCTGAAATTCAGTTCCTTGGTCTATCTTTGGACAGGCTGTGATGAGGTCTGGATCTAATCAAAGTGGGAATGGGAGAGAGAATTAAAATGACAAGGTTCAAAATGGTTTATTTTGTGGAGTGATCAGCCAACCTGCAGTTGGTGTCTTAAATGTAGAAAAGGCTGCGTTGTGAGCACATGTATAAGAGTTGATTCACATCGCAGTTTCATCTGGAAGACAGGTTTGTGCCCTGGTTGAAAGAAATAGGTGAAAGAGCAGGTTTTGCATCTCCTGTATTTGCATTGAATTGGCCATCACTCCAGAACCTGCTCCCCCTTTAAAAACCTGTAACGTCTGCAAGATTTTGAAGTTCTGATGAAAAATAATCACCTTAAATATTTTTTCTGCCTTTTTATAGATGGTATTTGTTGTGCTGAGTTTTGCTACTATTCTATTTTCAGTTTTCCAGTATTTGCAGTATAATTTCCATTCTTGTTTTCTAATCCTTTCAAGGACTGGGCCTTTTCTGATTGCATTTCTGCAGTTCTCGTTTTTCACTCTTCCAGTTGTTCTTTTATTGGTTCCTGTGCCTGAATCTCTTGAATCCCCTTCCTAATTTTTCCCTACCTCTACCTAAGACATTGCCTTAAAATGTATCTCTTTTGGTTATCTACCTTAATACCTTTCTATAGATTGGTAGCAAGTTTCTAGATTACATTCATGATATTTCGGAACCAAATTGACAAACAACAGAAAATCAGACTGTAGTGGCTCTTCCATTGAAACTTTTAATCTCATTGGGCATTTGTTTCTGTTTCATAATAAAGGGGAGAAGTTGCCATGTTACTGAGCTCTCATTACCAATTTAGCAGCACCACTCCAGAGAATATATTCACAACTTTTTGTTATTTTCCTTAGTATGTCTTTTGGTTAATGCACACTACGTTTGGATGTCTCTGAAAGTATATTTACACATGTAGTATCTGAAATATCTATTTTAGTGCCCTCTGTGAGGACTACCAGAATGTTTTAAAAGGTAACCAGCACTGCACTTTGCAGTTAACAATGTGGACTTCAGTCCTTGCCATTCCTGACTAGGTTGGGGGATGCCATTTCCAATAACAAGTCAAATTTGAAAGCAGTTTTCTTACTATTTAAAAAAAAAATTATATTTACATGATATAACTTCCCAACATAGGTCAAGTGTCACCAGTATTGGCCTGAGCTTTCTAAAAATGCATCATATGGGAATTTTGAAATTGGTTGTCGTTTGGAAGAAGGAAACCCTGCGTATGTCTTCAGAGAATTGACTTTAACTAATTTAGAGGTAAGTTATCTGGGAATGCTCCTCTATGTGACCTACATATATACCTGTTGCATGTCCTTAGCACTGGCTAATCATCCAGCTATGCAGGCTTGTTTTACTTGTACTGTTTGCTGTCCTGAGTACCAATAACAAAATGTTTACTAATAGTGTCATTGAGTTACCTTTGCATTACGGCAGTTTTGCTAACGGACATTCACTCGTATGGAATTCACAAATCGCTACCAAAAAACTTGAGATACAGAATAAAAGTTCACTCTTTTGGAATTAGTGGGAGAGAAAAATAACTAAATGAACACAGTGTGAAACAAACAACAGAAAATTGTGAGATGGACAATTTTCTCAGAACGTAACCCCTCTGTAATGAGAGGGTGTACTCTATCAGTGAAGCAAAATGGTGCCCTGCAGTAGTTACTAATTTAAACTTGTCTAACATATCTTGCATGTTTGAGTATCTGCAGTATGAATAAAGATTCTTAATTACAAACACTTGGGTCTTCTGACATCAGTGTTCTTTAGCTGAGTAGGCAGAAATTTAAAATTATATATTTTTTCAAAAAAATTGTTCTATGTTTGTAAATTCTAGAATAAATTTTACTTCACTGGAACACAGCACAACACATGGAGAAAGTGCTATGATGCTGGAGGAACTCAGCAGGCCAGGCAGCATCTGTCGAGAAAAGCAGGCGGTCAATGTTTCAGGTCAGAAGAAGGGACCTGACCTGAAAAGTTGACTGCCTGCTTTTCTCCACGGAGACTGCCCAGCCTGCTGAGTTCCTCCAGCATTAGTGTTTTTCATGTAGACTCCAGCATCTGTCCTTTGTTCCTCGAGCATTTTTGCAGAAAGTGCTCATATGTCTAATTGTCTTTCTCAATGATCTCAAATTTTGTTTGTATCTTAGGATTTTCAGATGTGGTTAGTTGACCTCTAAGTCAGAAGGCTGTGTCTTCAAATCTAGGTTGCCACTTCAATGCAATGCCAAGGGAGCATTGCACTATTGGAGGTACCATCTTAAACCCCATCTGCCCATTCAGGTGAATGTAAAAGATCTTGAGGCCCCTTGCTCAATGTTTATCCCTCAGATACCTTTGAAACTGTATTCCAGCAGATAGGAGGAACCCTCAAGAAAAGGGAGAAAAACAGCAAGAAAATAGTTTTAACCTGACCTCATTTGTTCATGCGACTTCTGGTGTATTGTTGATCATAAGCAATTTTTAGCAAAACATTCACTAAGAAAAATTACTTCCAGGTATTGAGTTTTTTTTCTAGGTAAATATTCTGAAGCCCAGCCACAGGCATTATGAATATTGCAATGTGGTAAATGGCTCTTTGCACAGCTTTGTTGTCATTAAATTTGTCGTGCAGGTGGAAATTGGCTTTGCTGTTAGTATTGCACAGGTTTTGATTTTTTTTTCCTTTTAGCAGTTAGTACTTTTCACTTGTAAATCTCCAGTTCATAGCTTCTCATATTTAATAGAAAAAACAAGTGCTAAAAATCCAAGTTAATGGAAGGAGCTACAGTGCAATTCAGATGGAAGCCAACCTTTTGTACAATTTCTTTTTAGTTTTTCAGCAAAGGTGATGGGTAAAATATTTTCTCTCCCCATTGTGACAATCATCTTTAATGAATTTAGCAGATTTTTCTTCCCATTGCACCAGCTTGTATGAAATCAGTGCTAGTGTGTGCCTTGCATTAAGTAGCTTTGTTGTGCTGGTCAGACTTCTCCTTTACTCTTGGTTAGCAAAACTTCCTGCAGTTGGTCTCGTTGTTTCCTCAGTGTAATATTCTGTTCCAAATTGATGTAATTTGTGCTTAGTAAAAGTCGAGAGAAGCAAGGTAACTAATAGCAGCATATTACTCCACTGATTCCCTTCCCATTTTTAACTTTTTTTCTACTTTATCCTCCTACAAAAGTCCTAAAATTTAACGAAATAACAAACCAAAGCGTTTCCTTTATTTCTTTTTCAATCTTTTTATTAGTTTCCAAATTAATACAGATTAATATATAACATCGATGATTGTACTTGTAATACAAAGAGATCAAGAGAACAATCATAGCATAGATAGTGATAAAGAATAATGAAATATAAAAAAAATTTAGATCTCACGATCTCTTAGATGAATATAATATAAAAGAAAGGAAAGAAAGATTTATTGTGTATATAAAAGAAAAGAAAAAGAAAATCCCCAAATCAATAAAAAATTTGTAAATAATCAAACCAAACTAAAAAGAAAATTTCAAAAAAAAGACAAGGAAAAAAACTGGACCGAAATTTCTCAGTAGAAATGGAGCAATATTATGTCATCAACTAAATTGAAAAGTTATTGAAAAGGGATCTATATCACATGAAAGTATTGAATAAGTGGACTCCACATGTCTTCAAATTTAAGCGAAGGATCAACAGTACCACTCCTAATTTTTTCCAAGTTTAAATATGATGTAGTTTGAAAGAACCATTGAAAAGTAGTAGGGGGTATTGGATCCTTCCATTTAAGCAAAATTTAAGCCATTAATGTGACAAAGGCAATCATACAGTAAGTGGAAGCAGATAAATCGTCAGGCTCTATCCTTGGTAATCCAAAAATTTGCAGTGATAGGGTGAGGTTGTAAATCAATATTCAGTACAGTTGAGATAATGTTAAAAATGTCTTTCCAATATTTTTCCAAAAGAGGACAGGCCCAAAACGTGTGTCAGGGAAGCCACATTCGATTTGGCATTTCCAAAAAATGCCTGGAAGTGACGACCTAGATTTTAAGACTCATCCTTCTACCTCAGATGTCAAAATGTGATCAACCAACCACAGCTGAAAATCCTAAGATACAAATAAAATCAGAGATGACTGAGAGACTTAGCCTGACGGCATCAACATCAATGTCTCTAACTTCCCGTAACTACTCTTTCCCACCCACCCACTCCCTTTTTGATTTTCCCTTATCCCTCTGGCCCTTTTACCCCTTCTCTTTCCCCTCACCCACACCTTCATCCCTCTGGGTCCCCATCTCCCTCTCTTTATTCCATGGTCTACTGTCCTATCAGATTCCATCTTGTTCAACCCTTTGCCTCTTCCACCTATCACCTGCCAGTTCGTGCTCCTCCACCCCCCCCCCCCCCCCCCCCCACACCCCTTTTATTCTGGCTTCTGCCCTCTCTTTCCAGTCCTGATGAAGGGTCTCAGCCCGAAACATCGACTGTTCATTTCCCTCCATAGGTGCTGCCTGACCTGCTGAGTTCCTCCAGCATTTCATGTGTGTCGCTCCAGATTCCAGCATCTGCAGTCTCTCTTGTGCCTGCCATATAAACACTTTCTACATGTGTTGTGCTGTATTCCACTGACACCAGTGAAACAAAATTCTATTCTGGAATTTATAAACACGTAAAAGCATTCTTTTGCTTAAAAGGTGCATTTTACAATTAGTACCTACTCAGCTAAAAACAACAACAAGCAATTTACCAGGCCAATAGTAGATGAAATAAACTTTGGAACTCCTTAGTAACCTGTCAGCCATTTAGAAATCATCATCTACTCCTAGAGTCATGGGGATAGAGGGAAATAGTGTGGAAACAGGCCCTTTAGCTCATGCCAACTATTAACCACCTATTTACACCACTCCCGTTTTCCCCACATTCCATCAACTCCCTTGCGATTCTACTATTCATCTGCACTAGGGGCAATTTGCAGTGACCAGCTTTCCTACCAACCCAAAAGTCTTTGGAATGTGGGAGAAAACGGGAGCACCAGGAGAAAACCCACATGGTCATGAAGAATGTGCAAACTGCACACAGACATCACCTAAGGTCAGGATTGAACTCAAGTCTCTGGTTCTGTGAGACAGCAGCTCCAGTAGCTACGCCACTGTGCCACCCACATAAATTTCATTCTGAGAAGATAAACTTGGCGGAATTACAGACATGCCCAGCTTCATTTAGTGAACTGTAATCTATTGCAACTTCACAGAGAAATGAGAGCCGTCCACTCACACAGATCCAATATATTGCTTGGCCTGACCATGGTGTTCCTGATGATTCAAGTGATTTCCTGAAGTTTGTGTTGCTTGTTCGAGAAACGCGAGTTGGCAAAGATGAACCAGTTGTTGTACACTGCAGGTAAATCTTGTTAAGCTGTTTACAAACGACTCGAACAGTGTGTTCATAAACCTAATTATAAGAATTTAGACCTAAGCTGAGAAATTGGGTCCCATCCAGAGCAAAAACTTAAAATTGTTCTTAATCCAATTTGTTAATGGCATTTTTCTAGTTTGTAATTTTATTAAGTGGCTTAAAGGTGAATGATAAACAGGAACCTGCTGCAGATTATTTATGTTTCTGTTCGTTTTCAAAGATATGAAAGTTGCATCAGGTTGGGTTACATTGGGTGCTTTCTATTTCAATACCTGTAGCACAGGAAAATATTAATTATTATTATGGATAAGTATGGATGGAAAGGATGGTAGGGTAAAGTAACCATGGTGACAAGAGAGGTGAAATATTTAGTCAAGAGGAAGAAGGAAGCATACTTGAGCTTTAGGAAGTAAAAATCAGGCAGGGCTCTTGAGAATTATAAGGTCGCCAGGAAGGAGCTTAAGAAGGGATTTAGGAGAGCTAGAAGGGGACATGAGAAGGCCTTAGGGAGTTCAGGGATAAAGGGGGAAACATGCGCCTGGAGGCCGAGGAGGTAGGGGAGGTCCTTAATGAAGACTCCCAATAGGGTGATTGCTCCCTTCTGGTTAGACCACACTTGGAGAATTGTGTTCAGTTCTGGTCATCTCATTATAGGAAGCATGTGAAAGCTTTAGAGAGGATGCAGAGGAGATTTACCAGGATGCTGCCTGGATTAGGGAACACGTCTTATGAGGAAAGGTTGAGCGAGCTAGAGCTTTTCTCCTTGGAGTGACACAGGATGGGAGGTGACTTGATAGAGGTGTAAAAGATTGAGGGGCACAGAGTGAACAGCCAGCCCCAGGGCGGCAATAGCCAATACCAGAGGACAGCCATTTAAAGTCAGAGTAGGAATGTTCAGGGGAGATGAACAGGGTAGGTTCTTTACACAGAGAGTGGTGGGTGCCTGGAACCCACTGCTGGGGGTGGTGGTAGAGGCTGATGCAATAGGGACATTTAAAAGGCTCTTAGATAGGCACATGGGAAGTAAGGAAAATGGAGGGATATGGACTGTGCAGGAGAGAAGGGTTAGATTGATCATGGAGGAGGTAGTCATATAGTTTGGCACAACATGGGCCAAAGGGCCTGTACTGTGTTGTACTGTTCTGTGTTCTATAAAATACTTGCAAGTCAAAAGTAACTGCAGATGCTGGAAACCTAAAATAAAAACTGAAAATGCTAGAGTTACCTTTCAGGTCGAAGACCCTTTGTTGGAACTGGAAAGGAGAGAAAAGGAGCTCGTTACGCTGCGGGGAGGAGGGAGCATGTCTCTTCTTGAGTAAAACTGTGGTGACCATGGCGATGAGCTTGTAAATAAGGTTATCTGGTCAGTGAGTAAATGGGAACACTTAGAGAAGGAGAACATAGACTAAATTACAAGGAGTTGCAAAATGCAGAGTAGGAAGATATGCCCGGCAGTTCAGGCTGGGCATGTCTTCCATTTCGAGGAGGGGGAAAAAAGCAAGAAACACGCTGAGCCAATATCACAGATGCATGACTGATACAGACTTGAGAAATCAAGTTGTCTGAAGTTGTAGAATTTGGTATTGAATCCAAATGGCTGCAAAATGACAGAAGTTGGAGTGCTGGTTATCAAACTTGCATTGGGCCTCATTATAACAGTGGCCACAGATCACAGTGGGATGGAGAATTAAAGTGACAGTTCCTTGCATTTGCATACATAAATTTAACTTGGCTGATATTTTGAATTTTGATCCAGTCTCTTGAATCAAGAGTTGGCATTTTCCTAAACTTGTTGATGAATTCTCCACTTGAAGGTACTCGAGGGCATTATAAGTTCACTTTCACTGGAGAAACCAAACGCGGATTGGGCAACTGCTTCAGTCTGCAAGGGCAACCCTGAGCTTTCTGTTGCTTACCACTTTTAATTCCACCCACTCCCACTCTGACCTGTTGGTCTTTGGCCTCCTGCACTGTTACAATGAGGCCCAATGCAAGTTTGAGAAACTTTTTTTTTCCTCTGTAGGTGGAGAATATGCTCAGCGTGATCTGCTGGGCATGTCTTCCTGCTCTGCATTTCATAGCTCCTACATTCTTTTACAAGTGTTCTCACTCTCTAACTGCTCCCAATCACTCATATTTACAACTTATCTCCATCAGAGACAGGTCCACCCTCTTAATAAGCTTCTTTTCACTCGTTCCAGTTTGACAAAGGGTCTTCAACCTGAAAGGTTAACTCAGTTTCTCTTCCCATAGTTGTGGCCCGACTTGAGTATTTCCAGCATTTTCTTTATATTTTATAAAATATGTGGTCAATGAGGTATCCAAGTCGTCTGCATGAATAATAATTATAGATAAGTAGCTACAGGCGACCCCCGCATTTCAGCAGTTCGATTAATGAAAATGTGCCCTTACTGACTTCACAAATCACTACCCAAAAATTTGAGGCATGGAATAAAATGCACTCTCATGGAATTTAGGTGGGGGGGGGGGGGGGTGGTGAGGGGTGAAGGTGAAGAGGAGTAAATACAAATTTTACTACTCAGATTGCTTTTTGGACACTCAGTGTATTTGGGAATAAAGAGTGAAGAAAAATGAGAGTAGTTCAGGGCATAAGAGCTTTTCTTTTTAGTAAAGATTTTTTTTTAGGAAAGTACCAGTATGTTGGACTCCAGAGATTATTTAAAATATAATTCCCAGTAATTTTGTGGAAAAAAAACTGTCTGTGAACTAAGCAAAGATTCATGCAAAATATGGAGAAAGTAACCAGGGATTTTGTAACTAAAACCTATACACTGATCCCTCTGGAACATCTTCATGTGTGAAATTCAAGTGATAACAGGGCTGGGCCTAAATTGTTGTATTCATGGCACTGTCACCTGCCA